>NW_003299074.1:0-25753 GCF_000151645.1 Tuber melanosporum
AGGGACGCTCGCATATAGGACAGCCGAATGAGTGAGGCTGGATCCTGAAAAAGGCGAGCAAAAGTTAAAGTGTATGGAGATGGAGTAAAGAAAGGAAGATCACGAAGCCTGGAGATCAACTGTCGGTGAGGGTAGGAGGGAGGAAGAGAGGAAGGGAAGAGAAGAGAAGGGGGGGGCGTGCGTGTGGGGGAGAGGCGGTGAATATGAGCCTGCCCGCAGCAAGCAGCCAGGAGTCAGTGAATTGCCTGGCGACCACCCCTCCTGCCTCCCGCACCGCATTGGGCAGCGTCGATCCGGCAGCCACGCTCCCGCGCCATTCTCGCTCACATATTCAAAAGTGGACAGGCACACACGGCCAGGGCAGCACTGGTACGACAGTCAAGGCAGGGCAGCCCTTTTTCCTTTTTCATTTTTATTTATTTTCCCTTTCTTGTTTCCTTTTTCCTCTTTCTAACATACGGTAATCCACAAGTTCAATTATGATACGGTGCTCCTCACTCCTTTATCCGAGCAAGGAAGCGAGGAGAGAACAGCCAAGCAGGCTAACAACAGATACCGAGGCCGAGCGGATGTGTGTTTAGTTCAGCGGACCGGCATGGCGAGCGAGGTCTGTCCAGGGAGCGTTCTGAATTGAGTGTGCAGCTTGAGTACAGTTCTTGAGTACCGGTATGTCCACGGTACTAGTACTAGTACAGTATGTGGGCGCTGAGAGAGAGAGGGGGAGGTCGCGCTGGGAAGAGCTGCCAAAGTGCAACTTCTGGCAAAGTGCAGGGGGCGAGAGAAAGGGATGTTTTGATGTGGGCTCGTTCGAACGGTCAGCGTAGCGCACCACTCTTCTCTCCCAGCAAATAGCCACCACGGCATGGGAAAGACGCTGGGCCTCCTTCCCCTTCCGCCCTTCCCACACACACATGCTCCCATATCAGCTCAAAACACGAAGGACATAAAAATAATAACAATGATAATAAATAGAATAAACCAGTAGACTACGGCACAGGTCTGGATCTCGGTTGTTCCATCTTCTCTCCTTGGGTTTTCCCTATTATCATAACATTATCATCCTATCGAATCACGGCCAAAAAAACAACATACCGAGTTGTAGCCGAGCTCATATCGGTATCACAGAAACAAACGAGAAGAGAAGAAAAAAATATCCCCAAAAAACAAAAACGGGAACGAAACAAAAAAAAAGAAAATCATAAACACTTGAGGAAACTTTGAGGCTAATCAGTCGGCGCTCCAGACAGTCCAGGCGATGTTTCCCCCGTCCCACACGGACGACATGGGGCCGGGAGACGTTCAAAATGCCAACCCACATAAAACAGAAGAAGGGCGAAAAAGAAACGTAAAGTATTTCACGCGGTAAAAAAAAAAGAAGGCGACGGACCAACCACATCACCGCTTACCAGATGGCCCCATCCATGCTTTAGATGCATGTTTTCGGAACGGTACCTGAATTACGCAGCAGCCCATGCGACATGTCGCTTCTCCCGGTTTGATACAGGACTTACCCCATCGGTATACCGGTACTGTACTCGAGTACGTTTATCCATCATACCGCCCCATTATTTGAATTCATCTGTACCGGCACTCTAGTACTGTAAGTTATATACTACGCTTGAGCACTAGTACTCGTATAGTACAAGTGCCATGGGTGAAGTCTTCGCACACACCAAAGTGGCTTACCAGCAAAAAAATGTTAAAAATTGGTGAGGTCACAAAGTAGTGTGTGCGAAGACTTCACCCATGGCACTTGTACATGCCTCTATACATCTCATAATATTGAGGTATGCTTGGTAATAATTCAACACCCAAACCACTTTTCCGGGTCATCGTGATGTCGGTGCTGGAAATAGATCGAGGAAGCTATGGGCAAGACTGCCGCCACTACTGCATCGGGTGGACGATGCCGTAAGGAAGGTTGACCCAATAATAGTCAGTTTTGAGTTCTCCACGTCGATAATGCGCAACACTTTCAACGCGACTCCTGATTCCCTCAAAAGGAAAAAAAACCTTTTTTTTTTCCTGTTATTATATCCCTCTTTGCGCTCTCGTTTTTTTTCTCATTCTTCCCCATCCGAGTCCGAAGATAGAATGGACTCCAACGGTCAGGACCGGAGTGCTGTAAGACTAGCGCAGGCCCCTCGAGGACCCGAGGGAGTTGGAAACGATTTGCTCCTTTTGTAGCTGGTCTGAGACCTTCAGCCGAATACTGGTAGTCTACCGTAACGTACTAGTACAAGTACAGCACTCGAGGACTGGAGGACAGGCTTCGACTGGTCACTGCGAAAAACCTGGCAGGTAACGGACAGGGGTTAGATCGATAACAGTAATTTTTAGTTACCCTACTTTGACGAATTTGCTGCTTGCCTCCCTAGATCCGGGTACCCCTGTTCGTAAATTAATTCGCCGGTTTTCCTGCCCACGTTGAAGACGGTAAAAGCTAGCTATTGTACCAGCAATGTGGAGCTCTGGTAGGACGCTTTCTTTGTAATTTCGAGAAAACAGGAGATACAGTAAATTATCTGTTTATTCTATTTCTGATATCTTTCTTCTTCCTGGCTTCTTCGTCCCATTCGACATGGCTCGCTTGGGATTCCTCCCTGTCGCTACGCGTAGGGTGAAAGGAGAGATTTTGTAAGATACGCTATTAGGTCATCGTATCAAAATGTGTAGACGAGTTGTATCATACTCGAGTACCGGTCGGTACCCCTGGCGATACGCGGGGTGAGTAGAAGTCGCGCGCGTCCCCTGGGCAAGTAGTGTATTTTTGGGGAAACTAGCAAAAATTAGAAAATTTGAGTGATACATTATGATAAGAGTGGGAAAGTGAGGACAGTTAGGTAAACCTCGGTGACCTACAACTCTTGTGCTTGGCAGCTTACTAAGACAACGACTGGGATTGGGGGAGGGTGCTCGGCAACGGGCGCCGCCGAGAGACTATATCCGTCACGTGAAGTCCGATAAGCAAAAGCAGCGCGTTGCAACTACTTGTAAGCCGTGTGAGCCTTCAGCTAGGCCGCACTCTCAGCAAGGCGCGGTAAAGCTTGGCATCTCAGAATAGTTAGTGAAGTCAGAATGGTTAGTAAAGTGAATTTCATCATTGATTCTTGAGTAAGAGAGAGTCCAACTTGTGATTCTACCTCTATTATACCAAATACTTTGATTATGCCTTTGAAAGACTGTACAATCCCATTCTCAGTACATGAGCAGTTCCAAGTCTCACACTTACTGCAGATATGGTAGGAACAGTCCTGAGTACTAGTATGCACTGGCAGCCAGAGAGAAAGAGCCAGGAAGAAGAAGGACAACCAAGGTAAAAGCTTTTACCTGAAGAGGAGAGGATTATTATTGAAGAATGCTACTTTTACTATCCTCTGGATTTCCTCCAACTTTATGGCAGTTGTATGAATTTGGAATCTTAGTTGTAGAAAAGCAAGTTTCTAATGAGATACTTAGAAAGTGATTAGGAGAGATGTTTAAAAGATTATATTCAGAAATAAAATCATGATTTAGAAAGCAGTTGGATTTTATTTGAAATATTTATAGTAATAATTTATAATTAATAAATTGTCTCTTTAATGAGGTATGATACTTGGTTTTTTAATTTTAACTAAACTTTAATATTTAATTTTTAGTTTATATACTTGTATTTATCTATTAATTTAGTTTTAAATAATGGTAAAGGTCTCATATGCCATTAATATTTTCAAAAATTTCCTTAAATGTCACAGTACCCTCAGATGCCACAGAATTCAATTATGTAATTTTTCTAATAATGAATTTTAAAATTTTGATTAAAAGAAATATTTTGAATAGTAGAAAATTCTGAGAAAGAAAAGTCTAAGTACATAGATCAGAGAGAATTACACTGTAAAAAAGAGATTTAATAGTCATGCAAGCAGTGACAAGTAGGGAAAGGTACAGAGAGTACGGAATAAGAAGCAAAGTATTAGGTAGAGACAATTTGATAGACTTCAAGGTTGTCTAGGCCAATCGAGATTCGTTTCTGTAGATGGAGATTGTCTAGGAAGGCTCGGACTTTACTCGGTTCATTTATGACTACTAGGAGCGAAGTGAAATAGGTAAAGTAGGGTAGAATCGTAAAAATAATATTATATTGTTAAGGTCTCTTCTCAGTTGCTTGATGATGTCTAAAGCGTGGGAGGCACTTCGATATTTATATTCCACTTCTGAGTATTCGCGGACTACATCTATCTATTATACAACTATATACTTCTTCAATCGTAATTCGCAACGTCGAGTTTTCTTCCAATGTGCGAACACCTGTGGACCCTGAAAACCATCACACCCTCTTCGGTAATTACGATATTTCTTCTTAGAAAACGTACTGTCCTCAATAGTAATATCCCGATTAGCAGGGTCTTTAGACTTATAGCCTAGTTCTTAAGTCGAACTCAGTTGGCTCCAATTGTCTTCGCCATTGATAAAATGATCAGTTTTATCCACGGCTGTATCTGCAAAGGTGGTCATCATTATAACCATCATAGGTCGTCTAACTCCAATCCTTTGTAACTACATACCCAACTGATAGATTTTCTCTGGAAGACTTCCTATTAACTCGCAGGAAGCTATTCCACCAGATTGGTAATTAATCTCTCAGTCAGCAACTCTTAGTTGCTCTCTGGGTAGTAGGTTTCAGTAACCATTGTAGTATTGAGAATCACCCCATGGTTACGACATATCCCGAAACCCAGTTGCAACACTCCGTGAAGTTCGTTGGCTTCTTTGGTAGTGTCTTTTGGAGTTCTAGACTCTTTTTGGTGAATGTAAATGTATTGGTCTCTAGTAGAGATTCTTTACCATTTGATACCATCTCTTTGTGCGAAACCATCCCGTTACTTACTGCCCATACGCAAGGTGTCATGTCTTTGAAGCCAAGTAAGTCTCTGAGTAGTTGACGGAATCACTCCGTTCCACTTCTCAGACCTAGCCGAAGGTCCCCTCTCATATATCCTGCGAACAGGATCCGGTCGGATGGACGGCGACGACGTATATGGTATTCAAACACCTTCAATTCGGTGGTAATATAGTCACAGGACGCAACTGAGATTGATATAAATGATGATGTACGGGCCCTGTAAGAGAGCCGGAGGGGGGTGTTGGAGACCAGAGATTCCGATTCTAAGTGGGGTTACCCTACTTAAGGTGGTTTCTAGGTATTGGGTTTTGGTATTCCTAACACAAAGATCTGAGTGAGATGAGTGGAGAGTACAGAGTAAGAAGCGAAGAGTAAAGTAAGGAGAGAATAGAGCAAAGAATAGAGAGCTAGGAATTCTAGAGTACTGTAAAATCTCTGGAAATCTACTATTTCTAGTCTGTCACAAATATTCTCATCACTGGTGACTTTTACTTAAGATAGATTTTAATTATGAAGTTAATAAGATCTAATATAGACAAGTAGCTTAAGTTATACTGTGTCAAGAAAATACTAATTCTTTTTAAGAAATTTTGACTTAGAATACAAAGAGTAGGGGCGACCAAAGATGGTAGATTGCAAGAAATTTTATGGTAGGAGGAAGAGTGAGAAAGGAGGGAGGAGGTATATTGGCAGAGAAGGTGAAGTAGTAGAAGAGGAGAAAGTATAGGGGAAAAAAAAGGTTGAGTTAGAGAGAAAAAAGAATGATAAGATAGAAAATACCTGTTCCTGGATAATAGGAATTCTTCTTTACCAGTGCCAAGACTAAGTAAATAATTTATATTGAAAAACCTAATTTGTATTTAATTGACATAGAAGTAAAACTTATATAATATATTCCTGTGGCATCTGAGACTACTGTGGCATTTGAGGGGATTTTTGAAAACAATAATGGCATATGAGACCTTTACTGTTTAAATAAATATCAATTTTTTTATATTAACAGTAAGAAACAATTGTATACAAATATCAGACAAAATGTGAAAATCTGTACAAGATTGAGGATGTTAGATTTCTGCTAGGATTAGGTCAGTCTGAGCAAGATTTAGAGGTAGTACATAAATTAAGAGAAAAAAGAGAATTAAAGTATTATGTACAAAGTTAATTTTCTAATTAATTTTCATTAATAAAATTTAATTATAAAATCCTAAAAAAAAAAACATCACTGGAGTGCATATGAGAGTGGACAGACTCCTCAGTAGGATAACCATATACAGACTATTATTTATTAAGTGATTACTCTCCAGTGGCTCTATTATATGACCTGTATATTTTTAGGAAGATTTTGAAGTGTTATGTCCAATGATGACGATGTTGTTTTAGTAAAGATTAATTTATAATACCTTATATATTATTACTATCCATCTGATTAGGGGCTGTTCCCAGGATATATAAGAGGAGAACTTTGAATATTTCTGGAAAGTAGAACAGAAAAAATCTGTTACAAGTACATTTAGTAATTAGGTTTTAAAATAAGGCTGCCTGGTTATAATCTAAAAGTAATGGGACAATTTTATTGCAACAATCTACAACTACTCCTAAAGAGCCACGGAGTCTATTAGAAATAGTGAATGTATTATCACCTATCGGAAGTCTGCTATATGTTATTTGATCATAGAAATAGGATTCCTCTAAATGTAATTTTTCAAGGGACAGGACAGACTGTAGAAAAGTTGCTCAGTCTCAAAATACCTAATAGGTAGAAGATATAAAAAGTTAGTATACTGTCCACTGGAATTGAATTATATATAGGTACCTAATATATAGGCTAGCCTCTTCAGTATTTAGAAATGACTACTACAGTAATAGTTAATTAGATCAAAGTTTTAAGAATATGTCTATTCAACTCTATAAATCAGAGACTCCAAATCGGAAGATAATATATTAGCAAAAAAAGAACCCTGCATCAGATGTATCAGTTGTCCATCCTGATATAAATATTCAGTTATCAGTATCCCATATGTCCTTGGTATCTGGAGTATTTAGTTACATCTTGTATATCTGAAGTACTTCTTAAGTAAGAACATGCTAATTTCCACCAGCAGATTGGACCTGGTTAACCATGATCCTTAATAATCTCTTGATTCAAGACTGTAGCCAGTCTTAATTATAACACTAAGACTTGTACTAGCTATTGGTATATCAACTTGGTACTACTAGTAGGCCTACATCTTAAAATATTTATAGAAGTTGGAGATAAGTAGTAATAGTACTAAATTTTATTTTAGTCTTTTGATAAATTGTAAGTCAAAATAGTCTACCTTCTACTGTAAAAGTGAGTGATAATTGTAATTGCTAGAGTAGGTAGTGACTTGAAAGCTGTTATGATGAAATGGTTCCTTTTTGTTATCTTAAACAAAGGACTATTTTCTTCCATTGCAAAATGGTTAGTACTAAAAGGCCTTTTGGCAGCATGTCTCTTCCATTTCAAAATAATAGTAATAAGATAGTTGCTATGGAGAAATATTGCATGAAAAACTTTCCAACAACCAAGGTGAAAATTTATCTTGCAGAATAATTTATTTTACGATTATTTGCTAGGATACCTCTTGGTAGTGCTGAATTTGTCTATATATCCTTACAAAAAATAGTTTGCTAGAATACCCCTCTATAGCCTGGGTAGAGATACAAGAAAAGAAAAGAGAGTGTAGACTCTATTCCATCTTTGTGCTTGTAAAAAGTAAGAACCATCTTAAACAAAGTCATATCATTCCATCTCCGGCTCTTACAACAAATTCGCTTTCAAGTTACCTTTTAACTCCCAATCACGGTCTTTATTTCTTTTCCCAAAGCCGCATGATGGCATTATCACTAAATCAATCCTTTGAAACCTTCTCTGATTTTAAAGCACAACTTTATCAATGGGGAGTTTCCAATAACTTTACAGTGAAAATCGAGAAATCAGACCATACAAGACCAATTGCAAAATGTTGTCTAGCAGCTGACTGACCTTTTTATGTTCGGGCCACCTGGCATGAAGGAGAAGAATGAGTTCTTATAACAGTTTTAAATCCAATCCATACTACCTATTTAGGAGCAGCACCAGTACCTCATGACTCTGCCAGTCAGTTCATTTACCTCCGGGAGGCTGTTTCAAAAATTCATACAATTACCAGAACAACAAAGCCTAAAGATATCCAACAAGCTATGCAACTACATCATAATGTCAACATTAACTATGATGTCTCGAATAAGATACTACAGTATTTGAATAATTAGGATATTGGTAGAGAGAAAGCACAATTTTGACAATTATCATTTTACATTTAGAAGCTTAGTGAGATTGACAAAGCAGGCCACTTTCATATCAGTGCCTGCCAGAAAAGTAGGCGTTTTCAATGCTCATTTATTAGCCCTTCAGCTAGCCGTTATCTCTTTCAAAGATCACTAAAATTCATTGCTGCTAATGGTACATTTACTAAGTTAAAGTTTCATCAAACTCTACTTTTTGCTGTTGGAATAGATGGAGATAACCATGTTATCTTGCTTGCATGGGCATTGGTGGAAAGTGAAAATCAGGATGCATTGGAGTACTTCTTCTACAATCTTGTCCGGTACTATAAACTTGAACCCTATTAATATCCACATACTTTTATATTGAAAATAAGAAGAGCGAAAGTTAACAAGTATATTGTATAATAGTGCAATAGCGGAAATTAATCAGCATAACACAACATTTATAAGTGATGGGGACAAAGGATTGATAGCAGCTGATCGGATTCTCAATAATGCCATTAGAGTATATTGTTGTCAGCATATTAGTGAGAATGTGAAAAAAATTTTGGGGTTGGTGTCAAGGATCTATTTTGAAAGCTTGCATGATCAGCAAATATGGCTCAATTTTATGAACATCTGGATACTTTAACCAACTTAAAACCGAAAGCGGCCTCCTATATCAAAGAAATTGGATTCGAACTTTTTTCTTCTGCCTACTTTCCTGGCCGTCGGTATACACATGATACTTCCAATATTGTTGAATGTATGAATTCAATCTACTTAGAGGAGTGTGAGCAACCAGTTCTCAAAATGTTAGATGGACTTTGTCATAAGGAAATGGATTGCCACTATCAAAATTATGAAAAGGCAGAAGCTTGGTGGCAGCTTGGAGGCTCTCTCTTAACAAACTTTGGAATGGAGAGATTGAAGGAGAGTCTTAAGTTCACTCAGCAGTATACTGTTAGAATTTCTGGCCCTGATGATACCCTGGTAACAAGGCCTATCAATGGTGGTAGAGGGTATACAGTTAATTTAGAGTCATGAAAATACACCTGGCATCAGTTCTTTGATACTGATATTCCATGCGCTCACGCTATCGCTGTTATCTACTGTCTCCAAAAGGCATCTATTGACTACATGCTAATGTATTGTAGAGTTGAAACTTATAAGGAAGCCTATTTAGTCAACTTACCGGTTATCAATATGGAGTAACATTCAGTATTACAAGTTGATTACATCACCAACCAGGTTGAAGTTATGGGACCAGACTCAGATATCAATTTAGAACTTTTAGTGGATGCAGATTTGGGCCAATCTAGTACTGTAAAAAAGTCAATTATAGAGGACTCAGATGGTATTCAAAATAACTTACCCTTGGTACTGGAGCCAACTGTTACATGAGTATCTTGTGGAAGACCAGCCAAAAAAAGAAGAATAGTAGGAGATGGTCTATCGTATGTCCCAGTACTTAGTGGAAAAATGGCTAGTTGAGCACCTGCCCAATGTTCTACCTGTGGTAAAGTTGGCCATTATGCTCGGACATGTCAACAATCCCATATTTAGCTCTTAGCTTTGTATGGTAGCATAATATATTTATGGTTGCCTCTGAAAATATTCCATTCTCTAGTAGATCTTAAGAGACTACCTTGGAACAATAGTATTGAGTATATTTGCTACTGGAACATACTGTGGGCATGGGAGTATTCTAGTAAACTATTTTTTGTAAGGGTATACAGACAAATTCAGCACTATCGAGGGGTATCCTAGCAAATAACTGTTTATTTTAAAATTTAATATATATGATATCTTGAACTACATCTATTATTAGCAAATATTTCCAGTAATCTAATGGCCAGTAATACTGATATAACCACAATTAATGTAGCTATTATTCAGAGATGAATTCAAAGAGCCATTAGTGCTGCAATTTATCTGCTTTTCTTTCTTCCAAATCAGTAAGTACATACCGAATACTGTACTGGAATCTAATTTACAATAGAGATACTCTGTACCCATATAAGATATGTAATTAAAATTAGTCAAATGCCAATTACAACTTTTTTGGATATTCGGGACTGGATTGCAGAATATGGTCTGTTATCATCAATATGGCTTAAGTCTATTGAAGAATAATTGATAATGTTTTTATAGATTGCAGGCCATGGGGCAAAAGAATAGAGAGACTTAAGAGCTGTTTCAACATGGTAGAGATACGATTTCATGGTAAGCAATCTATATTGTGTTGTTCTATGATAATGTGATACTGATAAGGTATAATGAATAAGTCACTTCCATCGTGTACTACAAGCTCTACTTCTACTATATACAATATTTGTTTAAACTCTACCAAATAATATTCTCAGACTAATTCGCCAGGATGGGAGTAAGATGTGGTAATTAAGTGATATACATGGAGCAATTGATAGCATATACATATGTAATGAGACTCTATGGAGTACCAATACAGTTAGCTAAACCTTTACCCATACCAGTGTCAAGGGACTACTGTGGCAGGTGTTGGGCTAGGACAACCTGATAGACGTCAGAGTTGTTTAGACTAACCAAGATTTATTTCTGTAGACAGAGATTGTCTAGAAAGGCTTGGATTACACTCATTTCGTTTATGACTACTAAGAGTGAGGTAAAGTAGGTAAAGTAGAATAGAATTGTAAGAACAATATTATATTGTTAAAGTCTCTTCTCAGATACTTGATGATGTCTAAAAGCTTAGAAGGTACTTCGATATTTATATTCCGCATCTGAGCATTCATGGACTACATTTATCTATTATACAACTATGTATTTTTTTAATTATAACTTGCAAGGTCGGGTGTGCTTCAAAGGTGCAAACACCTAAAGACCTTGAAAATCACTGTATTTTCTTCAGTAATTATGATATTGCTACCTAGGAGCTCTACTGTTCTCAATAGTAATTATCTGATCATCAGAGTCTTATAGACTTATAGCCCAGTTCTTAAGTTGAACTGAGTTGGTACCAATTGTCTTCATCGTTGATGAAATGATCAGTGTTATCTGCAGGTTGAATCTGTGGGGGTAGTTATAATTGCCGCCTTCCTTGGTCACCTGACTTCAAACCTCTATAACTTCATATCTAACCTACAGATTTCTTCTGAAGGGCTTCCTACTAATTTGCAGGAAGCTATTCAACCGGATTAATAGATAATCCCTTGGTCAGCAACTCTTGGTTGTTTCAGGTAACAGGTTGTCAATCACTGTGCTTATTATGAGAACTATTTCCACAACTACAATGCATGCCTGTACCTAGTGGTAACACTCTGTGAAGTCTATTAGCTTCAGTAGTAGTGTTTCTCAGAGTTCTAAACTCTTCTAGTTATTGTAGTGTGGGTGCGAATATATTGGTTTCTCATTGAGATCTATTATC
Source organism: Tuber melanosporum (assembly GCF_000151645.1). Taxonomy (NCBI): domain Eukaryota; kingdom Fungi; phylum Ascomycota; class Pezizomycetes; order Pezizales; family Tuberaceae; genus Tuber; species Tuber melanosporum. The sequence continues at coordinate 11,559 of NW_003299074.1, forward strand.
ATTCAATATCATATCTTTGTGCGAAAATGTTCTGTTACTTACGGCTTAAGCCAAAGATGTTACATCTCTGAAGCCTAGTAGTTCTCTGAGTAGTTAACGGGCTTACTCTGTTCCATTTCCTAGAGCTAGCCGAAGGTTACCTTTCATATATCCTGTGAACAGGAATCAGCCCGACAGAGAGCTGTGATACATATAGTATTATTATAACATCTTCAATTCTGTGGCCATAAAGTCATAGGATACAACCAAGATAGATATGTACAATGATGTGTAGGTCCTGTAAGGGGACCAGAGAGAGGTGTTGGAGACCAGAGACTCCGATTCTGGGTGGGGTTACTCTACTTAGGATGGTTCCTAGGTATTGGATCCTGGTATTCCTAATAGTAGGAATGGTAGTTGACCAAAGCTTACTGAGTAGAGGTACTCTTAGTTAGGTACCTCAGTCTGACATGCTATGCTGTACTAAGTAGTACATAGAGAATAGTAAGGAGTAGTAGTTACCTTACTGGAAAGGGTAACCCAATTAGTCAATTTAAGAGTCATCCTGAATTGCTCGATGGTGAGTCCGAGTAGAGTTACCCTACTTTATAGGATAACTCAAAGTGCTGTCATCCTAACTTTGTACAAGAGTTACCCAGCTTTGGGCCATAGGTTACCCTACTATGGAGCCAAGTTACCCTATTTTTAGAAGTAACTGGTTATGCAGAACTATGGGAGAAGTTACTAGATTGTTTGTTATACGAGACTACATAGGGTGTTTGAATATCAGGTTGTAGGGATCACTCTTGTACAACTAGTTGAGCTCTGAACAAGCTGTAACTTAGATGTGTAGTGGCTAACACTTCCCTCCGGCCCCGTTATAAGTCCCTAGTATCATTGGCTACAGCCTGGAGAGTGCCTGAAAGTCTAGTAAAGGTTTATAAGTAGAGATACTCCTGGAATACTATATACTCTCATGCGGTCCATCTGACTGGAAACTATCCACAAGATATATTAGGAGGTAGAGGTGAACTTGGAGAATGGTCTCCAGGTATAGTCACTCAGCAGAAGTGTTCATGAAACTAATGTCAGATGACTAAGCTACCTCGCCAAAATGGCACCTTTCAATGAAGTGTAAAGTTGATCGTGACCGTTCACCCTATCGTGACCGTGACCATTTACAAATCTACACCCCCTGAAGCCTCCTTTATCTAATTAATTAATTAATTAATTTCCTCTACCTTTTTTACCAATAGTTAAGCATTCTGGAAATATGAAGTATGCTGTAAAAAAAAGACACCCACCTAAAACTACCCAGAGAGAAATGAGCCTTGCAGAGAAGGGCATGATAGTCGCCTTTTGCTACTGCCTCTGGAATGTTGCCTTGGTGGCTCAAATTATTAGATGCCTATGGACAACAGTTAAGAGCTTTCTTGTCCAGGTATGTGAATGTCAATCTTGTGAAAATCTCCCTTGCCCTGGTTGCAACCCCATTTTGAGTGGTCAAAAGCGTCGCACAATTATACAGGCAGCCAAGTCCAACGGGAAAATGACCAGATGCACCTTCAGGGATCGCTATGCACCCGGTGTTTTTCTTGATACTGGTAACTCTTTGTACTACCCAGAGTGACTGGATATGATTGCCTACTAAATTTGCCTGCATAGTAGACCGGGTACTCAGAGAAGTAAACATTAAAAAATAGATAGCCAAGTTAAGACATAGGCTAAAGCCTGATTATGTGGCTAAGAGATTGAGATGGGCTACAGCTCATAGGGACTGGACAACTGAGGATTTTAAAAGAGTCATTTGAAGTGATAAGTGCAGTGTAGAGAAATCCAAGGATCCAAAGCAACAATGAGTATTCAGAGAACCTGCAGAGAAGTGGTTGGCTGATTGTGTACACCCAAAGGAGAAGGATAAGAGAATCTTACTTATAGTTTGGGGGTGCTTTTGGGGTAAAAGAAAAGGTCCATTAGTTCCTATTACTCAAACTATCAATAAGACCAAGTATGTTAGACTTTTGAAAAGATATCTTTTTCCTGTTATTCATCAAATGATTTCCTTTGGTATATAACTTGAAGATGTTCTTTTTCAGCAAGATAATACTCCTGTTCACAAGGCATATAGTGTTATGGATTGGTTGGAGAGAAACAGTATTGAGGTTGTGGACCACTCCCCTTATTCCCCTGATTTAAATCCTATTGAGCATGTATGGGTAGAGCTTAAAAAGCGATTGTACTAACAGTATCCAAGGATTGCAGAAACTCTAGGAGGAAAAGAGGCTGTTAGGAGAAGACTTGCACATGTATTACTATTGGTTTGGGAGACAATTCCTGAGGAGTTTTTTGAGAAGTTGTGGAAAACAATGCCTGATAGGGTGACTGCAGTTTTAGAAGCAAGGGGAGGTTATACAAAATATTAGCTAGTTTAATTTATGGCAAGTCAATTGACCATTGAATGTTGAGAGGTGCTAGTAGTTGTTGATCGTGAACTTGAACTCACACACGCACACATCCGTTGACAACTCGACTGGCGCTGCCCCACCATATGGCATAACGATAATTAAACATTGTCTCAGATCATGAACACTTCTGCTGAGTGACTGTTCTAATACTAGAAGACTGTTTAAACACTTCGATATTTAGTAAACAGGGTATAGTACAAAGTACTAAAGAGCAGCAGTGGAGTCTGAGAACAATTTGCATAATCTGTCAAGACCTATCCTATCAATTTCCAAAAAGCCAAATGGATAGTGATAATTCTCACGCAATACAAAAGACAATAATTGATTATAAAAGCAAGAATAACTACAGTACTTGGGTATATAAGAGTGCACAGACCCCTCGGTAGGGTAACTATATGCAGAGTCTCATATATTGAAGCCAACACCCATTTCCAGCTTCGTTATGTGATGTACATGACCTTCGTCAGATTTCAAGGAGTTGGATCCTATAACTATAATATTATGATAAAACCAGACTCCACAAAGTGCCATTACAGCATACTCTGTGCTCTCTGTGTTCCTCCCCCTACGTTCTACTTCTCACTTAACACTACTAACATCTGATGAAAAATACCTTACTCCTTATAATCCTTCTCACCTTGCATCTTAAGACCTCTTCTCCTAGCACAGGCTATACCACTATGCCTCTGCATCACACACTAGTACCCAAGTCTCTTACCATGGTACTCTTTTCTACCCTCCCTGATTTGCATCTTCAGTGGTACGGATCCTCCTCATTCATGCCCACTTAACAAGTCTCATTCAAACATCCTAAGAGCTTCTGAAGTAGCTCTCTGAGCACCTTCCCCCACCCCTTTATAGTAACCTCTCCAACCTTTCCAATAGAGAGTGCTACTTCCTCCACCTAGTCTGTTCCCTTGTACATGGGTTATCCTTTCTCTCCCGCACTGTAACCGAACTTGCTATTTAAATACACGATCTCTCTTCCAAAATTGCCAATAAACTCACATTGGGCAGCGGCACCAGCAATACTACCAACATATTGTAAAGCTTCTTCGTATCCCTTCAGGTGTAATGGGGACTCCCTCTGAGAAGATGGATTCCGAGGTTGTAACTACACCAAGATGAATTCTTCTGCGAATAAATATAACAAGATTTTAATGTCTCAAAAGTAGAGTTTGAAGAAACAAAATGGTAAAACTTAATATTGTCAAGTCACAGCTTTACTCAATTAAGTCCTAATATTGATAGGTAGTTGATTGCCAGAGTAGAGAAGAACTTGCATATACTTAAGTAGATTTCATATACTGCCAGTTGCTTGCCATTACTGCTCTGTATTTGTGAGCATCCAATTCCTTTGAGCTATCAAGCTAACCTCTACAGATCAGACTAAAGATTCTCAGTAGTAAACTAGACTACTCCATGGTTTGTTGACATCTACCTGACAGAAGTGTTTTAGCCGCTGCATCTAGAATGCAAATGCAGGAGTATAAACTCTTCTTATTGCAGACATATCAGTGGCAAGCTGTCATGCCAGAGCAGATGCAATACTAACTATAGAACTCTCTACCCATATATACTTAGCAAGCTACAAGTATCCACAGTACTTGAACATCTATTCAGTTCTACTATATTCCAGATCACTCCAGATGATCGTCAAGTAGCTTTCTTGATTGACATATTCAGAGGTTGACTACCAATAGGTGCTACCTACAGTCAATCCTCCCAGAAGTAGGTCTCATCGTGATCTCAGACTAGTGTCTCAGACTCCTTAATGATTCTTTCCAATACCATTGCACTTGCGGGGCAGCAGACTTTGGTTACCTCGCCTATAGGCCTCCTGCAACCTTTCATACTACTTCTAACTTCAAAGTAGTATTACTTTACCAGTTCTGGTCCGTTTTGCACAAGACTACAGTCACTTGGCAGAAGTGTTCATGATCTGAGATAATGTTTAATTACAGTTGCACCATATAGTGGGGCAGTACTGGTTGGGTTGTCAACGGGTGGGTGGGCGCGTGAGTTCAAGTTCACGATCAACAACCACTGGCACCTCTCAACATTCAATGGTCAATTGACTTGCCATAAATTAAACTAGCTAATATTTTGTATAACCTCCCCTTGCTTCTAAAACTACAGTCACCCTATCAGGCATTGTTTTCCACAACTTCTCAAAAAACTCCTCAGGAATTGTCTCCCAAACCAATAGTAATACATGTGCAAGTCTTCTCCTAACAGCCTCTTTTCCTCCTAGAGTATCTGCAATCCTTGGATACTGTTAGTACAATCGCTTTTTAAGCTCAACCCATACATGCTCAATAGGATTTAAATCAGGGGAATAAGGGGAGTGGTTCACAACCTCAATACTGTTTCTCTCCAACCAATCCATAACACTATATGCCTTGTGAACAGGAGTATTATCTTGCTGAAAAAGAACATCTTCAAGTTATATACCAAAGGAAATCATTTGATGAATAACAGGAAAAAGATATCTTTTCAAAAGTCTAACATACTTGGTCTTATTGATAGTTTGAGTAATAGGAACTAATGGACCTTTTCTTTTACCCCAAAAGCACCCCCAAACTATAAGTAAGATTCTCTTATCCTTCTCCTTTAGGTGTACACAATTAGCCAACCACTTCTCTGCAGGTTCTCTGAATACCCATTGTTGCTTTGGATCCTTGGATTTCTCTACACTGCACTTATCACTTCAAATTACTCTTTCAAAATCCTCAGTTGTCCAGTCCCTATCAGCTGTAGCCCATCTCAATCTCTTAGCCACATAATCAGGCTTTAGCCTAGGTCTTGACTTGGCTATCTATTTTTTAATGTTTACTTCTCTGAGTACCCGGTCTACTATGCAGGCAAATTTAGTAGGCAATCATATCCAGTCACTCTGGGTAGCACAAAGAGTTACCAGTATCAAGAGAAACACCGGGTGCATAGCTGTTAGGCGGAGACAACCCGATAGACTTCAGAGTTGTCTAGGCCGATCGAGATTCGTTTTTATAGACGGAGAATGTCTAGGAAGGCTCGGACTTCACTCGTTTCGTTTATGACTACTAAGAGCGAAGTAAAGTAAAGTAAAGTAAAGTAAAATCGTAAAAACAATATTATATTGTTAAGGTCTCTTCTCCGTTGCTTGATGATGTCTAAAGCTTGGGAGGCACTTTGATATTTATATTCCGCGTCTGAGTGTTCGCGGACTACATCTAACTAACATATAACCATGTACCTTTTTCCAATATAACTCGCAACGTCGGGTTTTCTTCCAAGGTGCGAACACCTGGAGACCCTGAAAATCATCACACCCTCTTTGATAATTATAATATGACTATTTGGAAGTCATACTGTTTCCAATAGTAATTATCCGATGGTGAGAGTCTTTTTAGACAAATGGCCCAATTCTCAAGTCGAACTGTGTTGGCTCCAATCGTCTCCCTTGTCGATGAAATGATCAGTTTCATCTGCGGGTTGCATCTGCGAAGATAGTTGTTATTACCGACTTTCTAGGTCATCTAACTTCAACTCTTCATAACTCCATACCCAACCGATAAATCTTTTCCGGAGGACTTCCTACTTTCCTGCAGGAAGCCTTTCCATAGGGTTGGTAGATAATCCCTCGGTCGGTAACTCTTGGTTACCGTGGGTAACAGGATTCTGGTTACTGTCACCAGTTTGGGAGTCACCCCCTCAATTGCAGTATGTACCGGAACCTAGTTGTAACACTCCTCGAACTCCATTGGGTTCGATGGTAATATTCTTAGGAGTTCCAGACTCTTCTGGTTATCGTAGGGTGGATGTGAATGTATTGGTCTTTCATTAAGATCCTTTACTATTCATCATCATCTCTTTGCGCGAAAACGTCCCGTTACATGCAGCCTATGCCAAAGATATCTCATTCTTGAAGCCTAGTAACCTTCTGGGTAGTTGACGGATTCACTCCGTTATACTTCCCAGACCTAGCCGAAGGTCCCCTCTTATATATCCTGCGAACAGGACCCGGTCGAACGGACGGCGGCGATGTATACAGTGTTATTTTAACACCTTCGATTCTGTGGTATAATACTCACAGGACGCAACTTAGATCGATATGTATGATGACGCGCGGGCCCCGTTAGGGGGCCGGAGGGGGGTGTTGGAGACCTGAGATTTCGATTTCGGGATAGGTTACCCTACCTAGGGTGGTTCCTAGGTATCGGATCTCGGTATTCCTAACAATAGCGATCCCTGAAGGTGCATCTGATCATTTTCCGGTTGGACTTGGCTGCCTGTATAATTGTGCGACGCTTTTGACTACTCAAAATGGGGGTGCAACTGGGGCAAGGGAGATTTTCAAGACATTGGCGTTCACATACCTGGACAAGAAAGCTCTTAACTGTTGCCCATAGCCGTCTAATAATTTGAGCTACCAAGACAATATTCTAGAGGCAGTAGTAAAAGGCGATTATCATGCCCTTCTCTGCAAGGCTCATTTCTCTCCAGGTGGTTTTAGGTAGGTGTCTTTTTTTTACAGCATACTTCATATTTCCAGAATGCTTAACCATTGGTAAAAAAGATAGATGAAATTAATTAATTAATTAATTAGTTAAAGGAGGCTTCAGGTGGTGTAGATTTGTAAATGGTCAGTCGCGATAAGGTGAACGGTCACAATCAACTTTACACTTCATTGAAAGGTGGTATTTTGGCGTGGCAGCCTAGTCATCTGAGACCGTTTTCATCAACACTTCTGCCAAGTGACTGTACCTATATAGTACATGCTCAAACTTCTGATTTTGTATTGTTCCTATTTTCACAGTATGTGAGTATTTATGATCCAAATAGTTTAAGAACTGATACTCACTGAAGCTTGAAGTGGAGATTTTTTCCCCTCACTTTTACTATTATTATATTATAGGATATCACAATATCTGATCCTCTTGTACAGGAATATGTTTTATATCAAACCTTATGAATATTCACCTGTTTTTTATACTTCACCTTTTTTCACTAAGAATTTTCGGTATTTACAGGGTTGATTTAGTGTTCCCAAGAGCGTTGGTTGAACTCCTGAAACCACACAGTGTTCAGTTCTTCATGCCTGGAACGAGTAATATCTTGTTCTAAATAATCTTATGGATTTTAATAACCTGTATTACGTAAGAATTCACTGAGAGACGGTGTTAATAGTCGGACGTCACACTTGGCTTCCCTGACTATTAACGACAGTAGAAGGGGAGGGGAACCGGTTGCTATTCGCGGAGCTGTTGTTCTTTCTCTTAAAACCGCGTGTTCCTCTGAGCTTATTTCGCGTGGCCCTCCACTCTGTAAGCGCGGTGGTGGTGTATCGAAGAGAGAGCGTGTGTGGATGAAGGAAAGAGGATGATCAATCATTGCTTTTCCCTTGCTCCTTGCTCCGTCCCCGCCTATTTAAGGTGAAATACATAGTGGCCAAGACTCGTCAACTGACTCTCCCACACCCCAACCCGTACAGATAACCCCAGTACCTATACCTACTAACACTGCTAACAAACTCTACAAATCTTATTTTCCTCACTCCACAATATTTAGGAGTTTAAAGGTTTAACGGGATAAATGGTAAACGTGCCTTGTCGGACAAGACGCTCAAAGAGGCAAGCACAAGCAACAGGGCATTGGGAAGGGCTATTCTTGGAATAGAGGCCGAGCTTAGTAACGATATTCTTGTCATTGTGATATAGAGTAATACATAATTATCATAGTAAATCTTGGTGCTGATTTAGGACAAAGTCCCCCAGAAGGAGTCAGGAGCCAGGTTTGGAAGCCGGGGATCAAAGCTTAATAAGAATCATTATGATAATAATATTATCGCAGAATACGTGTGCTTCGAGTGCCTATTGGAGGGAAGAGAGGTCATGACCAACGTTTGTGAGGGCATTGGTGTTCATTACTGGCGGGGTAGGACAAAACTTCACTTGTGGCAAACTTCGCGAGGTGCAATGATACGGTTACTCTCAACCAATCGCCCAACTTCCAAAACAAGCCACCCTGGCACGACCCGCCATAACGAGAGAGTTGTCAATCCCCAATCCTCCAGCTAAAAATTACGATCCCCTATCTATTAGCCTAACGTGGAAGCTCGAATCATTGGACCCAGTGCCTTGTCGTTGCGGTTCCCCCCCTTCAAGTACAGTAGTAAGGTTTACGTTAGTGCTTTCCTTTTTCTTTCTGTCGCAGGGGGGTTGAGAAGCTGGCAACACGCCAGGCTGTTCTCCCCCTTTTCAGAGGACCGGTACTCGAGTACTGGTAGGAAATTTTTGACTGCATAGAACATTGTCCAATTATTCAAGCTTCTACGGTTCCGGTAGGGATTCCTGAGGAAACATTGAAATTTAATTTCCGGGTGGGCAACACAGTCCGCCATTTATAAAACCCGATGGTATGCCGTACGCATCATCTTTGGCTTCAAGCTCGCCGACAGAGAAGGGGAATATCTACCGTACTCGATTAACTCCTCCCCCCAATCAGAGAACCTCGGCCCCGGGCTGCCATCCTTCCACTCTTCGGTAGTACGGCAGTCAGCCAGCCCACACCGTTCCCTCTTCCTGGGGTATTTGACCTGCTACGAGTACTCGTATGCTAGGAACGTACTCGAGTAACACATCCATGTCGATGCACCGCCGTTTTCCCCACCCAAGCACCGATCTCCACAAGCATATTCTCGCATACCGATAGCCAACCCCTGTCCTTCCACAACACTCACCTCATTCCGAGTGACTATCCATGATTATGTAACCCCTTTTTAACCACAAGGCAGCGAGGTCCCCCTATATTCCATATCCCCAACAAAAAAGCCCTCTGCACATCCGGAATCCAATACGTTTTAAAGTTCAATATCTAGACCGGCGAGCTGATACCGTATCCGGGCACTAAGTATTGGGTGAGTAACGCCGTGAAATACTCTCAAACCCCCCCCCCCTTTTTTTCTAACACAAGAATGTTCATGCGCATACACCTGCATTAGGTTCGAATGGAAAGGAGTAAAACAAAGCCTTTCTTGATTCCACCCCCTTTTTATTCCTGAGGACTAAACATTTTTGGGATTTGCAAGAGCGTTATTTCTTTTTCTATTTTTCTCGTTTTCCCCCTTTTATGCTCTGGTTCACCAAACCTCGACTTAATACTTTTTAGTGAGGATGATGCGGTAGAGCTGGATCTATTAAGGATGTGGGTGCGACTGGGGATGAAGTATTGGTATCAACGGATCGCAAGCTGGTGGGGGATATGAAAGAACTTGCTCCCGTCTCTCTTAAAACGGCTTCACTTTGTCACAGGGTTCACAGGCTGGGTCTCGTTGAGATTCCTCAATCCAGCTAGGACTGAGTGAGGGGAAGGCGTAAACTCAGATTTAACCGAACATGTATAGTTAACACTACCGCCCATAGCATCGTTACAGTACTTGTACCATTACCCATGGTAGTGTATATCTCGCCGTCAGACTTGTGAACTGCCGTATGATATCCGACCTTCAGTGTCAGCGGCTTTGTCAGAAACATTAACACCCCATCGTGGCCCCTTCCGACCTCCATCTCTCACGAGTTGCCTAATCATTCCCCGATTGGAGGAGGGAGCATCAGAAACTGCACTTTCACCTTCAGCCGCGGTCAGGCATGCTGAAATGCTGAGAAGTGCACCCAACTGAGTCATCCAGCATGATGTCTGCTTGGTTGATCTGCACTTACTGTTCCTTTCAAATCCTCGAGTCCCGGAACTGCAGATACCGGTAGCTCAAGATGTCGCCGAGAAGCGAGCTTCCTGCGAGATCAGCCACTCGGTAAACTGAGATCTGATATCTGGATCAGCGGTAATCGGAGGAATGTGGTCAGTGTGCAAACAGTTTTATTTTGTCGGGTGATACAAGATCATGACATTTGGAGTCTCGCATTATGCGCCTTCTCCACAATTTTGGGCAGACTTGGGAACAGTGTAGGGGAGGGAGAGGGAGGGATTAGTATATAGCTTGACATCCGCTCTGGTGTGTAAGCTAATATTGGGGGGCCAGGGTTATTAGTGGGATCGGAATCGTTTTCAATTGTTTGTCTATCGACGACCTTTCCCTGCATTTGGGGGTGTTGACTGAAAGGAGTACCATAACAAGCATACGCACAGAGATTTCCATCATTAAACTACTGTAACGTACGTCCAAACACGCGATCACGCCTTGTCCATATGTTCCAGGGTCTGGCCTAGCGATAGTGATACCTGTACTGACGCGCCCATATAACGGTTGTGGAGAATGCTATCCATACTGTCCGTTAACAAAAATAACCGTACAGCAACAAACTGCTACGGCAACACCACTCTCCACCAAGTTCACTAACATGAAAACCCCACAAAAGAATAAGAAAGAAAAGAAAAAAAGTAATTACATAGTAGGAATTAATATTTGGTATACCATCCATCAGTCTTAATAATTGCTTCCACCCTATCCACCATTGATACTGACAAGATATCAAAAAATCTTTGGATAAAGAAATTCCAAAAAATTAGCAAAAGCCTCCTTTCTTGCCTTTTAATCTCACTTACAGGTCCCCTCACGAAATACAACTCAGGATAGTGCTTGTAAAGATTATATTTCACCAAAGACCAAAGCATTTCAATTAGTTTAAGATCTGGTAAATAGGCAGGAATTTCCAGAACAGCAATTTCCTGCTTTCTGAGCTATCTCCCAAAGAGCAAGTAAGTCTCTATCTTTGACTATGGACTAATTGCTCCTCGTTTTGTTATTTTATTCAAATCAGAACTACTAGTATTTTGATACCTATTTCTATATTTTAATATGATATAGATGTTATTATGTGAAAAATATACTATTGCATATTTGCCAGATTGGATATACTGTAGTAAAGTTTGCATAGCAACTAGGAAAAACTCGAGAAAAATGAGAAAACAATTTTAGAGGTAAATTGTACAATAGCAGTACAATCTGTAGTTCAATATAATTCTAAAAATAATAAAAGAACTTAATTTCTCTTGTTTGTGATGATCCTAGTCCTTGTGTGTCAATTCTTTAGCGGATAATAACCTTACACCATCATTCCTTTCTTTGTGATAGTACTTAAACCCTTGTCTAAGTTACAGTCATAGGTAATGCCTATTAGGATTTTATCATAGTCTCGCCTTTGTGTCAGTTAAAACGCTTACATTATGTATAGTTGCAGGAGATGTTTTTGAGTAAGAGAGTATATTGAAACTTGTAGTATAGGAAATATCTTAAGTGATTGTGTGAGAAGTCTATTTAGGAGGTCATTTTTCATTTTTCATTTTTATTGTATCTATATAATCATGTATTCAGTGTTAAGGTACAAGAACTTACAAGTAGAATTAGCTACAGCTCTAAGAAGAGCACCTTCTAGAAAGATAGATCTCAGAGTTGCAACTTTACCGAAGTGTTTTTTCTGAAATAAAGATAAAGATAAATCAACAGCAGAGTTGAAAAACCAAAACAGTAAAACTTAATATCATTAAGTGACAGCTTTACTCAATTAAGTCCCGATCTTAAGAGGTAGTTGATTGCCAGAGTAGAGGAGAACTTGCATATACTTAAGTAGACTTCATAAACTGCCAATTACTTCCCATTAGTAGTTATTGACTATCTTCACTACACCCCCGGTAATTGAAATTTATTTCCTGTTTGGAAAGACCTCAAAACCATAACTTTTCTCACGACTTTTTGTACCTGATCCCCACCTTAGGGGGGGATCAAACCATTACTTCTGATTCTCCCATTACTTTAGGATGCTTCTTTAGCCTTCTCTATTAAGGTCTATCCTCTTGAGACTCTACTCATCTCACTCCAACACCTCATGATGTTGGTCTTTACTTTTTCTCCACTTGTACTCTAGCCTCGTTTAGGATTAGCATGGCTGGGTTTTCACATTTTCTGTTAGGAATACCAGGATTTGATACTTAGGAAACTACCTTAAGTGGGGTAAGCCCACTCAGAATTGGAATCTCTAGCCTGCAACACCCTCCTCCCGCCCCTTATGGGACCTGCATATCATCATACATATTTATCTTACTTGCATCCTGTAACTATTTGGCCATAGAATTGAAGGTGTCAGAATAATACTATATATGTCGCTGCTATCCATCAGACCGGACCCTGCTTGTAGGATATATGAGAGAGGACCTTTGGCTAGGTCCAGAAAGTAGAACAGAGTATATCCATCAACTACTCAGAGAGTTAACTGGCTTCAAATATGTGACATTTTTGGTAGGGGCTATAAGTAACAGGACATTTTTTGCACAAAAATATGGTATCGAATATTAAAGGATTTCAATGAGAAACCAATACATTTACACCCACTCTACGATAATTAGAAGAGTCTAGAATTCCAAGGAACACTACGACACAAGCCAATGGACTTCATTGAGTGTTACAACTGAGTACAGGCATGTGTTGTGGTTACGTGAATGGCTCCCAATACAAGAACACCAATTGAAACCCTGTTATTCAAAGCAACTATGAGTTGCGGACAGAGGGAATATCTGTCAATATGGTAGAATAGCTACCTGGGAATTAGTAGGAAGTTATCTGGAAGATATCTGTTAGTTGTATTCAAAGTTATAAGAGTTTAAAGTTAGGTGATCTAGGAAGATTGCGATTACGACAAACTCCGCCGATATCACCTGCAGATGAAACTGATTATTTCATCAATAACGGAGAAAATTGGGGCCAACTCAGTTCAACTTGAGAATTGGGCTATAAGTTTAAAGACTCTGAAGATCAGATAATAACTATTGTAAACAGTATAGTTCCCAGGATTACAAAATGGTAATTACCAAAGAGGGTGTAGTGGTTTTCACGGTTTCCAGATGTTTGTATCTTTGAAGAATACCTGACGTTGTGAGTTATCACCAGAGAGGTACATAGGTTGTATGATAGATAGATGTAGTCTACGAACACCGAGATGCGGAATATACAAATCGAAGTGGCTCCCATACTTTTAAACATTATCAAGCAACGGAGAAGAAACCTTAACAATATAATATTGTTCTTACGATTCTATTCTACTTTATATACTTTACCCCGCTTTTAGTAGTCATAAATGAAATGAGTGTATTCTGTGTCTTCCTAGATAATCTCTGTCTACAGAACAAATCTTGGTTGGTCTAAACAACTCTGAGTCTATACAGGTTGTTTTCGCCTAACATTTTTCCTTCCACAGATAGTTGGGAATATAGTTCGCAGTATGCGATTAGGAGAGATTTCATCATATCTTTGTATCAAGGTATGAAACAATCCAGAGTTTGGTCACATGTGAAATGATCTTGAGTAGATATTGCTTTAATCTCTTCAAAAGGCTACAGTCGGTTTTGCCACCCTCTAAACGTAGTAATATCCCATCCACTAAGTGATACTATTTCTCTCTTAATAAGGGACTACATGAGAGACACTGAAATACACCTGCATGCACTGGGGAATCAAAGAGACTGCCTAGTTAAGTCACGAATGCATTTCTGACAGTAGTTTTAGCATTTGAGTCTACTCCTCTCGTCTCACCTTGGGTTGATTAGCTGGTATCCTACTACCTGACAATCTACACCAGGCTAGCATCCTACCGTCCCTCCTTCCAGCTGGTACATTACTACTGCTCTCGCCCTCCTGGAGTATAGCTAACTTGGTCTCTTTGGCTGCCCTCTTTTCCTCCACAAGAGCCCAAATCCTGGCCCATTCCTATTGGTTGATATCGTACTATCTGTAACAAGACTCTCCCTCCCGCACTATTA
>NW_003299074.1:25780-33991 GCF_000151645.1 Tuber melanosporum
ATGGGCTAGAGGTACTGTTGGTTAGGTACAGTCGTGTCCGGAAAGTTTTCGTACTCCTGAGGTGCAACCCCGCAACCCCTCATCACTACAACAACCCTCGTCACCATGGCCCCTCTTCATAATCTAAGAGCAAGAGAAGACCTGAATAAGGAAATTTAGACTCTGTATAAACATACAGATATGGGATATGACAAAATTTCTAAGACTTTAGGTATATCCAAGTCAACTGTTAAGTCTGTGGTTAAAAGAGCTAAATCTAGGGATGGAAACACTCACCATGTAAAAAGAGGTGGAAGACTAACCAAGATTACAAACATAAAAAAAAAAAAAAAGAAAAATAGTAGAGTTAGTTATCGACACTGAGCCTCATTTAGTGTTATGCGATATTACTAAAAAAGCCAATATTGGTCTTGGTAAAATCACTATTGATAAGATTGTATCAGAAGCTGGTTTTAAGCTGCTAATACCTAGGAAAGAGCCTTTTTGGAGAAAAGAACAAAGGGAGAAAAGAAGGGAGTTTGTTAGGAGAAGGAGGAATGGGAAAGAGGCATAGAATTGAATTGTTTTTGTGGATGAAGCCACCAGTCATGAACGTGGCTTAGCATGAAAAGGGTTTTCATGTGACACAGGGTTATGAGTCACAGGTATGTTATTGTTTCACACATATGACTCATTCGAGTTATATGATTTGTTATGTGTGGGATTTGTGATGCTTTCGCACTTAGCTCAAATATGAGTCATAGGATGTGTGCCAGACAAATGCACCTTGCGAGTGTGCCTTGCGGGTATGCCTTGCGCATATGATTTATGTTTCACACATGACCTCATTATGAGGTCATGGGTTTCACACATATGACTCAGTCAAGTCATATGACTTGTCTATTATGTTATGATTGGTTTATAAGTTTTTGCACATGACCTTGTTACGAGGTCATGGGTTTTGAGTATGTAACCACTTTGGTCACATGATTAGTGTGTTATGATTTGGTTTTGCACATGTGACCACTTTGGGTCACATGACTATGGGTGGGAAGAACACCATATAAGGAGGCCGAGGCGGCCAAGGAGGATAGGTTTCTTCACGCTTTGTTCTAAGTACTTTTCCTACTTATTACTTTAAAACGAATACAAAATACCTTTATGATCTTTATCTTTATGTAATGATCCTGCTTTAGAGAGTTAGTTCTTGGCGACGGGGAATGATACTTCTCTTCTCTGTCTTCTTCTTTCTTCATCTTACGATAGCTCTAGGCCTCTGCCTACATTACCGATAGTACAAGACCTTGTCTTCTATCGGAAACGCCAATTGTAAGCTTTTTCTAACTCGTATTCGTAAAGAACTTTCCTTAGCGTAACGATAACGTTACAGTAAAGATAAAGATTGTAAAGGTGTACTATATTCATTAAAGTAGTAAGTAGGAAAAGTACTTAGAACAAAGCGTGAAGAACCTATCTTCTTTGGCCACATCCGCCTCCTTATATAGTATTCTTCCCGCCTATAGTCATGTGACCTAAAGTGGTCACATGTGCGAAACCAAATCATAACAAACTAGTCATGTGACCAAAGTGATCCCATGCTCAAAACCAATGACCTCATAGTGAAGTCATGTACAAAAACTCATAAACCAATTATAACGCAATAAAAAAGTCATATGACTCGACTGAGTCATATGCACGAAACACATGACCTCATAATGAGGTCATTTGCGAAACATAAATCATATGTACAAGGCTTACCCACAAGGCACACTTGCAAGGCATACTTGCCAGGTGCACGTCCCATGACTCATATTTAAGCCAAGTGTGAAAGCATCACAAATTCCACATATAACAAATCATATGACCTGAATGAGTCATATGTGCAAAACAATAACATACCTGTGACTCATAACCATATGTCATGTGAAAGCCTCTTTCATGCCAAGCCACATTCGTGACATTAGCTCCCCTCCTCTTAAGCCTGAGTCCCATCAGGCTTTGTCTCCCAGTTTCATAGTTCCCATCCTGCCGAACGCATGGTCCTTCTCAGCTTGTGGAACCTTTCGTCTGCTATGCTCCATCTGACCCTTACCAATTCTAGAGTCAGATTCGCCATCTCGATCGTGTGTCGCTGATTATCATTCAGCTGTCTTAACTCCGCGATCGTCTTGTTGTTTGCCGAAATTGTGGCCTCGGCTTGCCCAAGTTGTTCTCGGAGTCCCCGGATTTGCCTATGTAGGCTTCTGACGTCCGTTCCATGTCTGCTGAGGAGTTTTGGGCCCCTCCCTCCCTGGACCACGTCCTCGCGGCCCATGCCTTTCTGGCATCCTCTTCTTCGAACTCTTTCCTGCTTCAATCCTTCCGTGGGTAGAATCCCGCTGATATTTTCTGTCCCCTATGCATCCTGCACCCATTTTTAAAGCATTGTTGCCAATGCTTCAGAACGTGGTCCAGGCGTAGGCCACGCTTTCGACATTCTCTCAGGAACCATCCCGAGCCTTCTTTGTCGCCAAAATGTGTTTGGCACCCATCATCATAGCATACCGTTCATAACATGGCCTTATACTGTGCTTGTTTTTCCCTTTCCTTGAGTTCTTCGTCGGTCGGCCCCATGAATGAGTATTTGGGGCTGGTGTGTGTGGTTTGGCGGTGGCTATTGCCCCAGCCCTCGTGTTGTTGCAATGGCGCGGGAGCCATTCCCTCGCCTTTGACTTGGTTGAATGTGATTGTCACCTGGGCCGGGCTTGTCTGGGTATTGCTGATGGTAGCTTGAGATGGCATCTTGTTTGTGTTCAAAGTTGTGTGGGAAGTACCAAGCTTTATCGAGTTCGGGTGAATATCCTGTCCACTTGGCTTGGTATTGGAGGTGACCGTAGAAGAAGCGGGAATCGACTATTTCATTGAGCTCGTATTCTGGTTCTCTGTCGAGTTCGATCGGAGGGGGAGGAATAAGTGTTTATGAGAGAAACCTGTTGTTGTCATTGTGTAATTCGAGGAGTGAGATGTGGAATATGTTGTGTATTCACATCGAGGGGGGATGGTTGAGTTTATAAGCTCGGCTGCTCACTCTTTCCAGTATCCTGAATGGTCTGATTTTCTTGTCGTCCAATTTCTTTGATGGTGGTGTCGTATGGATATTGTGTGGTATTAGCCGTACCATATCTTCCGGTTGTATGTTCGGATCTGATCTTCAGTGCTTATCATATTGTTCCTTTTGTCATTGTTGTGCTTAACTCATTTTGTATTGTAATGTTTCGTGTAGTTTCCCCATACTGGTTTTGTCCTGTATCACATCATTAATCATATGATATGTGGTCTGACTTTGTGGATGTTGTCGGTAATTTGCGAAGAAGGGTGTCATGCTGATTGTTTCTTGCTTTCCATTATTGTATGCGAATTTGGCCATAGATAACAACTTGTACCAGTCATCTTGTTGATAATTGACGTAGGCCCTTAAATATGGTTCGAGTATCACATTTACCTGTTCTGTTTGTCCATCCATTTGGGGGTAGAACACTGTGCTCATCCTGTTTTGCATCCCCATTTCTCCGGTTACTTTATTCCATAGTCCTGATGTGAATAGTGTTCCTCAATCGATAATGATATTTTTGGGGAGGCCGTGAAGTTGGAAGACCTCTCGGAAGAATGTTTATATAAAATCTCTCATGTTGATATCTTTTCTGACTCGAATGAAAGGACTAATTTTGGTCAAATGATCCATCATGACCAGGATGCTATCGCAATTTTCCGATGCTGGTAGGTCCGTGATGAAATCCATAGTAATTGTTTCTCATGGTTGTTCGGAAACTTCGTTTGATTTCAGTAATCCATATGGTGCGTATTTAGGCGTTTTTGTCCTTTGGCATATCTCACAGTTTTTGATATATCGTTTGACATCTTCGCGCATTCCTGTTCAATAGAATGACCTCATAATGAATTCTGTGGTTTTAGCGGTTCCTCTGTGTCCTGCCGTTCGGATATCATGGTGTTGTTGTATGATATCTGTTGTTATCTCCTCCTCTTCTGGGATCCATTGTTTTCCATCGTACCACATATTTCCATCCTTCCATTGGCATAAACTCAGAGCAATTCCTTTCATCACCTTTTTTCCTTCCTTCAATGCTTCTCTTATTGCCTGAATTGTTTTGTCTTTCTCGTTTGCGTTCTCAATTTCCCTTTCCTCCGTTGATGTGAATTGGATAACCTCCATTGCCTCGAAGTAGGTTTTTGGTAATAGTGTTTATGTTTTTTATTTGATTCTTGTGTCTTCTTGCTTTTGTGGTTTGTCGCTTGCTATCCTTGTAAGAGCATCTGGCTTTCCACTCTCTTTGCCTGGTCTGTATTCGATTTTAAAATTGTATTTGCTGAGGTGTTCCATCCATCTTATCTGGGAGTCGTTCAGTTCTTTCGTAGTCATGAACGTGACCAAGTTCTTATGGTCGGTTAGAACTCGGACTGGATAGTCGTTATTCAAAACGTATTTCCTCCATTCCATTAATCCTTGAACTATCGCTAATAGTTCTTTGTTTACAATGTCGTAGTTGCATTCTGCGCGGGTCATTGTCTTGAATCGCTAAGACACTGACCTCTATTTTCCATCATTGCATTGTTGCGATAGTATGCCTGAGCATACATATTTTGAGGCGTCTGTTTCGATCATTGTCCTTCGGTTTGGGTTGACATGAACCAGTATGGATACCGATGTTAGATGCGTTCGTATTGCATCATATGCTTTTTGTTCGGTTTCTCCCCATTCCCATTTCTTGTCTTTCTTTGTTAGGTTATAGAGTGGTTTTGCAAGCCTGCTAAATCCCTCTATGAACCTTCAATAAAAGTTGCAGAATCCCATAAAGGATTGAACATCTGTCTTGTTGTTTGGTTTGGCCCAATCCCATATAGCTGCTGTTTTGACAGGGTCGACCTTGACCCCACTTCGATTGATAATAAATCCGAGGTATTCTGTTTCTTCCTTCTGGAATTCGCATTTTGTTGGTTTGATCTTCATTCCTGATCCTCGTATTGCGGCCATGATATTGCTGATATCCTTTTGGTGTTGTTGTATGTTTTCCGAGTATATGAGTACATCATCCAAGTATACGATGCAACATATATCGAGGTACTAATTGAGTACCTTGTTGATTCATCTCTGGAATGAAGCCGGTGCATTGGTTAGCCTGAAGAGCATAACCAAGTATTCCAACATTCTGTATTTTGAGGCGAATGTAGTCTTCCATTCGTCCCCTACCTTGATGTGTATATTGTGGTATGCGTCCTTGATGTCGAGTTTGGTGAAATATTTTGCTGACTGCAGTCTATCCAGTGCTTCTCCAATCAAGGGTAGTGGATATCCGTCTTTCTTGGTAACCAAATTGACAGCTCCGTAGTTCACGCAGAGTCTCATTTTTCCGTCTTTCTTTTTGACGAATAGTATTGGAGATCCTCCTGACACGAAAGATTCCATGATCCATCCTCACATTAAGCTTTGCTCAATGTACTTCCTAAGTCCTTCAAGCTTTGCTTCTCCTAGTGGGTATAACTTCTTGTAGGGAATCTCTTTTGTTTTTCCCGTTTTTTCGACTTTGTCCTGCTGAATTCCAGGATTGATTCCTGGTCTTTGAGGTGGTAGCTCGATAGGTTCCTCTTCTTAAAATAGGTTCATGAATTGATGATATTCCTTTGGAACAAATTCTTTCCATCCCTTTTTGCTTTGGTATTTCTTATCCTGGATTTCTAGCTCCATGCTGATGTTCATTTTGGCTAGGACTGCTTTTTTGTCTTTGTATATCCATTTGAGAATTCCTGTTGTATCTCCTCTTTGATAGTACCTTCTAAAGGCTTATGCTGTGATCTCTTTGATCTCAATTCTTTTTGTTGTATGAGGCTGGTTTTGGTCCGTACTTCCAAATCCCTTTTCTCCTCTTGTAGTTTCTTCCAGTTGATCTGCTTCATGCAGATCCTCATTGTTGATTTTTTCGATTATCAACTGTGCGATTCGATCGCCTTTTGGGACTTGGTAGTCCTCTTGAGCCAGGTTGGCCAGGACCACTTTGATTTCACCTGTATAGTCGACGTCGATCACACCTGCCATGGTCATGAGTCGATGTTGGACTGCTAGACTACTGCGGGGTACTATTCATCCATAGGTGCCTTCTGGTAGTCTGATGGCTATTCCTGTTGTTATCGTTACTGGCCTGTTGGCAGGTATCCTGATTCCTTCGTTGGTATACAGGTCGTGCCCTGCTGCCCCTTTGGAACCCTTGGTAGGCACTCTTGCCTCTTGGTCTAGCCTTTGTATCTGGACTCTCTTATCTTGCTGCATCTCGGCAAACTTTGCATGCAAAGTTTCTTCTTCAGCTTCTCGTATCGGTGTCGAGTAAACCACAGGTGAACTGTTGAGACATCTTGTCGTACATAGTTCGCTTGTAGGGGTCATCTTGTTCTCATTCCAATTGATCGTCGGATTATGCTTTCATAACCATGGCATCCCTAGGACTATCTCATGGTTTTTAAGATCTGCTACCTAAAAGGTTGCCGTTTCCCTATGGCTGTCAATGTCCATAGGTACTGTCGTTGTATGGGTTATAGGACCCATAGCGTTTGGCTTTCTATCCGCTAGGTAGACTTGTCACGCTTTCTTTGTTTGTTTAGTGTGGAGGCCCTATTTGTCACAGATTTGTTTGTTGATGAAGTCTGCGGTAGCCCCAGAGTCGAGCATTGCATATATTGTTGTTTGTTCAGTTTCTTCGTTGTATATCTTCGTCTTGATCATCACATGATCTCCGTCTTCTTCTCCTCTTTGCTTGTATAGTGCCGTTTAGTAGTTCACTACCTTGATGGGTTTTCCAGGTCCATATCTTGGGTCTCCCAGACCACCGTTTACTGGAAACCCTCTTCGTTTTCCGCCGGTGAATCTTCTGCGATCATGTCGCGAATGTTGCTCCTTTTTTGATTTTGGAAACAATTATTTGCAGCAGCTCTGATTCGTTGGTATCCGCTGTCGGGTTGGCTTCTGCATTCTCGTATCCAATGTCCTGCTTTTCCGCACCTTAGGCAGAGTTTCCCGTTCATTCTTCTGGCGTATTCTTCCTTAGACAAGGTCAGAGCAGGTCCTGCTTTTGATTTGTCTAACTCGATTGGCTCGCCTGGTGGTAATGCTTGACTTTCTCCTTGAGCTGCTTGCGGTTTGACGGTTCCGTCCACATTCCTGGATTATTGAACTACCCTGTGGGCTATAGTGTTTTCCGAGTTGCTTCGAACTATATTTAGTATCCTTTCCTTATCGATCGCCCATCTTGCAAATCGTTCTGCTGTTATATAGCGCAGGGCGGAGATTCCCCATGCCTCTCGGAGTCTCTCGCTGCAGTTTCTCAGGAGGATGATGTAGAGAGTAGCATCATCAAACTCGGCTTCGTATTCCAATAGTCGGCATTCATTCAAGGATGCCGACAATGTTTGTTTTCCTTGTTGGAATTTTTCCATCTTTCGTCTTGCTGTTTCTTTGGTGTTGGGATCTCCAAATTGTTCGAAGAGTATCACCTTGAACTCTTCGTATGTGACCTATTCCCTCGGCTTCCTTCCATCTTGGAAAGGCATGATCCATTGCCCTGCGAGTCCTCTGAGTAGAGATTCCACGTATGGAATCTTGATCTCGTCATGGTGACCTCTGTATCCCTTAATGGTAAAATATCCTTCACATTGCGCTAAGAATATTCGTAGCTTGTCTTCGGCTCCTTCGTATGTGTTGGGCTCCTTTGCTTTCAGTCCTTGGACAAATCCTTGTCCTGTGTTTTGTGTTACTGTGAGAAATGCCTGAAACTGATTTTCAGTCATTCCAAGTATGCTAGTTCCTAGTGCCAGACTGGCTGGGACTGGTGGCCCAGGTACTGCTTATCCCGACATTCTCTCAGGTCGTAGAGTTCCTGCATGAGAGCTATTGACTCGTGATCCTTTCTCTGGAGTTACTGGGCTTGCTGCTCTCGAGGGCTCTGCTGAGACGTGATCTAGGGCATCGCTGAATCCTCCTAGGTTAAGGTTTTGATCGTCGATGTTGATATCTCCTTCCCTGTCTGGATTGAAGGATGTCGTCTTATATCATTTAGCGTCGCACTAGGTAACGCTTTGTAATGTAATGATCCCCCTTTGGACAGTTAGTTCTGGGTGATAGGGAATGATACTTCTCTTTTCTGTCTTCTTCTTTCTTCGTCTTACGATAGCTCTAGGCCTCTGCCTATG
>NW_003299074.1:34265-36325 GCF_000151645.1 Tuber melanosporum
GTCATGTGATTAAAGTGATTCCATGCTCAAAACCCATGCCTTCATAGTGAGGTCATGTCCAAAAACTCATAAATCAATCATAACAGATCAATAAACAAGTCATATGACTCGACTGAGTCATATGTGCAAAACTCATGACCTCATAATGAGGTCATGTGCGAAACATAAATCATATGCGCAAGGCTTACCCACAAGGCACACTCGCAAGCATACTCACCAGGTGCACCTCCCATAACTCATATTTCAGCCATGTGCAAAAGCATCACAAATCCCACACATAACAAATCATATGACCCGAATGAGTCATATTTGTAAAATAATAACATACCTGTAACTCGTAACCCTGTGTCACGTGAAAGCCTCTTTCATGCCAAGCCACGTTCATGACACTTTATTGCAACATTATTGTTATGACAAGGAAAGCTCTTCATAAGAAGAGTTAGAGAAAGCTTACAATAGGCGTTCCTAATATAAGACAGAGGTCTTGTACTATCGGTAATGTAGGCAGAGGCCTAGTGCTATCGTAAGACTAAGGAAAGAAACAGAAGGAAGTGAAGAGAAGTATTGTTCCCTGTTACCAAGAACTCACCATCCAAGGAGGGATCGTTACACCACCATTGTTTATGATCCAAATCCAACAAACAGAAAGGTCCGAGTTAGACCTGTTGAAGAGCTGGAAGAAAAAAACTTAAAGCCTAGCTTTAAGTGTGGAAGGACTACCATTGAAGTATATACTGCAATGATGAAGGGAGGAAAGACTGAGTTTATTCTTGTGAGAAAGAGGATGGAGGAGGAAAGGACCAGTAAAAGAGACAGACTTGGCCTAAACTCTGACCAATATGCAACTGAGATCCACCAGCCTCACCTTATCCCTTTTATAGAGGGTCTGGATAGACCTTCTGACAATATCTACCTTGCTGCAGATAATGCTTCCTGGTATGGTGGTGAGGAAAATTGAAAATTGGAAGCAGACTGTGGTTACAAAAAGCTCTATTGGTCACCCAACTCACCAGATCTCAATCCTATTGAGAACACATGGGCACTACTCAAAAGAGCCCTTACCAATTGATTCTCCAGACTGGAAAAAAGGCCTCATAGTGCAGCTAAATTGTTTGAGGCAGTAAAGAAAGAGTGGGATTTAATTCTCTAAGAGAAGTTGGATGGATAGATAGATAGGATGTCTGAGAGAATGCAAGCTGTACTGGATACAAATAGAGGCCATACAAAATAGTAATAATGTTTTTTTATTGTCTACTAGCAATACTATCATGTTTTCTTTAATTGAATTCGTTACATTTTTTTTTAAGTTTTTATGGTTGGGGGTTGTAGTTGTACGGTTGTCACGCGAGGGTACAAAAACTTTCAAGACATGACTGTACCTCGGTTGGGCATACTATACCATACTAAGAAGTATATGGGTACTAGTAAGGAGCGGTAGTTCCCCTACTCAGTAGTGCAACTTAAGTAGTCAATTTGAGAGTTACCCTAAATTACTCAACAGTGAGTCCGGGTAGAGTTAACATACTCTGTAGGGTAACTCAGCATGCTGTTACCCTACCTTTGGACTAAAGTTACCCTGCCTTGGACTATGGGTTACCCTGTTATGGAGCCAAGTTACCCTACCTTAAAAGTAACTTGTTATGCAGGACTTTGGGGGAAGTTACTAGATTGTTTGTCAAGTGAAACTACATAGGGTGTTTGAATTTCAGGTTGTGTGGATCACTCCAGCACAATCAGTTGAGCTCTGAACAAGCTGTAACTTGGAGGTGTGGTGGCTTACACCCCCCTCCGGCCCTGTTATAAGTCACTGGCATCATGGGCTATAGCCTGGAGAGTTGCTGTAAGCCTATTAAATGTCTTCAGGTGGAGATGCTCCTGTAACACCGTATACATTCCCGCCGTCCATCTGACTGAAAGCTGTCTGCAGGATATATAAGGGGATAGAGGTGAACCTGGAGAATGGTCTTCAGGTGGTTTCATGTAAAATGGACCAGAACTGAAGGAGTAATACTACTTTGAAGTTTAAGGTAGTATGTGAGGTTACCAAAGGCTAGTAGGCG
>NW_003299074.1:36567-39225 GCF_000151645.1 Tuber melanosporum
ACCAAAGTCCATTGCCCCGAAAGTGTAATAGTATTGGAGAATCATTAGGGACTCTGAGACACTAGTCTAAGGTCACGATAAGACCTGTTTCTAGGAGGGTTGACTGTGGGTAGTACCTACTGGTAGTTAACATTCGAAGGGGTCTATTGGGGGAGCTACGTGGCCATCATCTGGAACGATATAGAATAGAGTTGAACCGGATAGATGTTCAGGGGCTGCGGATGCTTGTAGAAGACTAAGTGTATATAGGTAGAGAGTTCTATATTTGGTATTGCATCTACTCAGGCATGACAGCTCACCACTGACATGTCCGCGATATGAAGAGTTTTAACTCCTGTGGTTGCATTGTAGATATAGTGACTAAAATACTTCTATTGGGTGGGTGTTAGCAAACCACAAGAGTCGCCTAGTTCGCTATGGGAGATCTTTGGTCTGACCCATGGAGGTTAGCTAGGCAGCCCAAGGGAGTTGGGTACTCGCAAATACAGAGTAGTGATGGGGAGCAACTGGCAGTATATGAAATCTACTTAAGTATATGTGAGTTCTCCTCTACTCTGGCAATCAACTACCTCTCAAGATTAGGACTTAATTGAGTAAAAGCTGTGGCTTAACGATATTAAGTTTTACTGTTTTGTTTTTTCAAATTCTACTATTGAGACTTTTGACATTTATTATATTTGTTTACTTTGCAGAAGAATTCATTTCGATGCGGTCACAACCTTAGGATTCATCTTCCCAGTGGGAGCTCCTATTATACTATCTCAGGCCAGTCAGAATTATGCTCTGCCTCCTGCCATCTTGGCGGAGGACACCTCAAATTTGATAGATCTACTCCTTTGTGGGACTGGTAATTGGTTAGCTTCTAAGCAAACAAGTCTGCTATGTACTTTTCTGATAGTTATTGTTTTAGTCTTTACTTTGTGCTTTGAGGCCAGGATTTCCAGTAGACTTTTCCTGGTACCTTCTGGTGTATCTTGGGTTAGGTTTCTCTAAGAACTGAGTTCACTTGTATTGTAAAGATAGTTTTGATTTAGAGCGAGATGTTCAGTTGGCTCCATACCTGAGGGGCTTAGAGCTCTTGGTATTTACCTGGTAGGAGGAGGGATGCGTGCTTTTTGGTTTTGTTTATACTATGGCTCATGCTGTATACTAGTTCTTATATCTTAACAATGAATACATGATATATATATATGTATATATAAAAAGCTTCCCATCACTAGTTTGCATTCACAAGTATCCAACTCCTATGGACTGTCTAGCCAGCCTCTATGGGTTAGACTAAAGATCTCTGTAGCAAACTAGACTCCTCTGTAGCTTTCTAACATCTATAAGTACTTAATAAAAGTGTTTAAGCTGCAGCATTTCTAATACAATTGTAGGAGTTGTAATGAGACTCTACAAAATACTGTTACAGTTAGCCAAACCTATGTCCATACTGGTATCAATAGATTACTGTAGTAGGAATAGCAGTAGACCAGAGTCTACTAAGTAGAGGTAGTGTTAGTTAGGTACCTTAGTTGGACATACTATACCATACTAAGAAGTACATAGATACTAGTAAGGAGTGGTAGTTACTCTACTGAGTACGGTAATCCAAGTAGTGAATTTGGGAGTTATCCTGAATTGCTTAATGGTGAGTCTGGGCAGAGTTGTCCTACCTTCGGACCAGAGTAACCTTACCTTGGACTTTGAGTTATCCTGCTATAGAGTCAGATTACCCTACCTTGAAAGTAACTTATTACATAGGATTTTGAGAGAAGTTACTAGATTGTTTATTACATAAAACTATATAGGTTGTTTGAATCTCAGATTCTGTAGTATAAGAAAATTTCACAGAGTACTATTACAGTTAGCCAAACTTATACATATACTAGGATCAAGAGACTACTATACTAGCAGTAGAAATAGTGGTAGACCAGAGTCTACTGAGTAGAGGTACTGTTGATTAGATACCTCAGTTGAACATACTATGCTTTACTAAGAAGTATACAGGTATTAAGAAAAAGTAGTAGTTACCCAGCTGGATAGGATGACCCAGGTAGTGAATTTAGAAGTTATCCTGAATTGCTCGACAGTGAGTCAGGGTAGAGTTACCCTACCTTTAGACCAGAGTTACCCTGCCTTGAGCTATGGGTTATCCTACTATGGGACTAAGTTACTCTACTTTGAAAGTAACTTGTTATGAAGGACTCCAGGGGAAGTGTAAGATTGTTTGTTGCATGAAACAACATAGACTGTTCAAATCTCAGGTTGTGCAAATCACTTATGCATAACCAGTTGAGCTCCAAACAAGCTGTAACTTGGAGGTGTGGTAGCTAACACTCCTTTTCGGTCCCTTATAAGTTTCTGGCATCATGGGCTACAGCTTGAAGAGTTGTAGTAAGTCTAGTAAAGTCTACAAATTGAGACGCTCTTGTAATACCGTATAAGCTCACACTGTCTAGTCAATTGGAAGCTGTCCGCAGGATACAGGAGGGGCTAGAAGAGAACCTGGAGAGTAGTCTTCACGTGACTTTGTGTAAAACAAAGTAGAACTGACAGAGTCATACTACTTTAAAATGAGAAGTAGTATGTGAGACTACTGGAAGTCTGTAGGCGAGATAACCGAAGTCTGTTGGCCCAAAAGTGTAATAGTATTAGAGAATAGTTAGAAACTCT
>NW_003299074.1:39317-67430 GCF_000151645.1 Tuber melanosporum
CTTCTCAAGAGCGATTCCAAAAGATGGGATCCACTTCTAGGAGAGTTGACTGTAGGTAGTACCTACTGGTAGTCCACTTCTGGAGAGGCCCATCTTGGGAGCTACCTGGCTATTATCTGGAATGATATAGAATAGAGTAGAACCCGATAGATGTTTAGGGGCTGTGGATACTTGCAGAATGCTAAGTATATATAGGTAGAAAGTTCTATAGTTGGTATTACATCTACTTGTGCATGATAGCTCGCTGCTAACATGTCCACAATAAGAAGAGTTTTTACTCCTGCAGTTGCATTCTAGATGCAATGGCTAAAATACTTGTATCAGGTAGATGTTAGCCAACTACAGAGTAGTCTAGCTTGCTATAGAGAATCTTTGGTCTAACTTGTATCGGTTAGCTAGACAGTCCAAAAAAGTTGGATGCTTGTGAATGCAGAATAGTAATAAGGAGCAAATAACAATATATGAAATCTACTTAAGTATTTATGAGTTCTCCTCTACTCTGGCAATCAACAACATATTGAGAGCAGGACTTAATTGAGTAAAAGTGTAGCTTAACGATATTAAGTTTTACCATTTTGTTTCTTCAACTCTACTGTTGAGACTTCGAAATTTTATTATATTTATTCTTAGAAGAATTCATTTTCTGGTCCCAATCTCAGGATCAATCTTCCTAGAGGCAGGCCCTATTACAACTGAAATAGTACTAGTTCTTTTCGCATCTTTTTCTAACTGGGTGCTCTACAATTTGATAAGTACTACTCTATCAAGTACTCACACTTTACTAAGTTTTCTCTTATCAGTTGTGGTTTGTATAAGATTTACATTCTGTAGCTTGAAGGTAAGTTCATGCCAAATTTCTTTCTCAGCAATTTCCTCTTCTAGCTAGTCTCTAAGGTTCATCTTAATAGATTTTACTCTAACAATTATAGACAGTAACTTGGAGGTAGATTGAGAGGTAAGTATATCTATTAACCTAGTAGCAGAAAGAACTTTCAGGGGGATTTCATTATTACAACATTTAGGAATAATCCTAGTACCTAGTATGTTTGTAGGTGTAGTAATTTTTCCAAGAACACGGTAGGCATTTAATGGCTAAAAACCTATACTAATATAGGATTGTAGAATATTATAACTGGAGAAGGTTTGGTTGTGGACTGCAGTGAGAAAGAAAAGAATGACAGACTTCTTGGTTTCTGGAATGCTTTTTTCAGACCAGACATGATTGTCAACTTCCAGTCTATAATAGTATTGATAAGAACAGTAAAGTCCTACATTCAAGTCTTACAGCTGCAGAAGGTGAGTTAAATGAGTGAGAAGACATAAAAGTAACATATTATGAAAAAGATAATAGGAAAAAAATTGATAGATGATATGGGAACCATGGCTATCCAAGATAAGGAGACATCATTTGCCACTACAAATTTCTCGACTCTCAGGTTCAAATACCTTCTCCAATCACTTCAATGCAAGTCTATCATCAGCTTATTCTTTAGCTGAATAACTGAACTGATAATTCTTATTTTCCTCTAACAGATTGTTTCAATTACCATATTGAGTTCCTACTTTCCATCATGTGTGACTTGTAGAAATTTGATAAATCTTCAATTCATACTGACAGATTACTAGTAAGAGTGTGCAAAATAGTCCTAAATCAAGTAAGGATCCTTTGCATATGCTCTACATGGTTCTAGCTGCGTGTTAAGCTTTATGGCTAAATTTGGATATCTATTGAGAAATCTAACTATCTAATTTTCCCCAAATGCTTCAGGATCACTCTTCAACCACATCCTCTTCAAACACAGACCCATATCCTGAACCATGCTCAATTTAGGAGGAAGATTGCAATTATTCTGATCAAAATATCACTTAACTATTATATTTTCTTCTGGTTCAGTCAGTCTCTACTGTCTTTTGTCTGCCATACTCCTACTTACAGCACTCCCAGACACTCAACAATATAGTGTCTGCTTATCAACATCAAATGTCTCCCTTACCAAGGGGATATTATTTCCTTATCCCCACTGAATTGCTCTTACTGTTATTTGTATATGCTCCTCGTGCTTAGGATCTTGGCTTCATCATGGTAGTATTTTTACAGTTGTGATAATATTCTGTACTCTCTAATCAGTGGAGTAAGCAACATTCTCATGTCTTACATTGGGTAGTTCTGGCTTGTGTTACTTCTTGGGTTTGTGTTACTTCCATATGATCAACATTACGTAATTTACATCTTTTCTGTACTGGCTTTCTGTATGTATAGTACAATAATGCTGTTTAGTACCCTTATTAACAGCTCCTAAACTATATAGCTTAAATAGTGACCAATAGTAACACTCAAAAGACTGTTGAAGAATACTGGATATTTCTACAACCTGCTGGAAATCAAAGAAATACCAACTTACCTGGGATCTATTTTCTCTAACTGCCTTACTATCTAGATCATACTAACCTCTAGATACTTAATACTCATCATAGTAGATTTCAAGCTACTTTAAGAAATGACTTCCATTCTCTTTTAAATTATCAAAAGCATCTCTACATGACTCATTACTTAATCTACCATGTAGCATAGAGTCTGACTTAACCTTGCAGTTGTTTTTAATTATCATACATTTATCACAGGTATTCCTTAATACCTTACATTGTCACATAAAGCAGAAAACCTTATAGGTTTCTCAATATTTGCAAAAGTACTAGGAAGATGATATATCTTTTGATCCTAATTAGGAAGTGCATTAATATACCTAGTATAAAGTACTCAATGTAATAAGTATGATAGTAGTTGTACAGTATATTCTACCTCTACTATACTTTACCATCTCATAATTTGTTAAGGACTCTTTAAATATCTGGATTTCAATTGACTCACCTTTTTCAGCCTTGATCTTTATCATAAATTGTTACAACTCAAGTACAATAAACTCAACAATATATACTAGCAAAAAAATATCCTCTTACATCCTGAAAGAAAATTTACATTTCATGAGTCTCATCTGCCTGATATATTGAGAATGCATTTCATATATCTGGAAATTTCTGAGTGACATCTAATGGCATCTGGTAAATAGAAAGTAGATAAGTTAAAAAATGAAAAACATGTTACTTTATCTAAAAGTCAGTATTATTTTATATCTTCTGTTAAAACTTTATCATTATTTATCAACTCATTATAGAGTATTTTGATCTTGAAATTTAAATTACAAATTATTATATTAGGCTAGTAAAACTTAGAATCTTAGAAAGTGTACAAAATCATTATCTATTTGTCAAGCTATTGAGTGCATAAGATTTGTTTTTTAATTTTCTATCAGGAGGTAACGATCCCTCTCTGGATAGTTAGTTCTTGGCGACGGGGAACGATACTTCTCTTTTTGTCTTCTTCTTACTTTGTCTTACGATAGCTCTAGGCCTCTGCCTACGTTACCGATAGTACAAGACCTTTGTCTTCCATCGGGAACACCTATCGTAAGCTTTCTCTAACTCGTCTTTGAGCAGGACCTTTCTCAGCATAACAATAACGTTGCAACAAAGATAAAGATCGTGAAGATGTTTTATATTCGTTAAAGTAATAAATAGGAAAAGTACTTAGAACACAGTGTGAAGAACCTATCTTCCTCGGCTGCATCGACTTCCTTATATAGTATTCTTCCGGCCTGTAGTCATGTGACCTAAAGTGGTCACATGTGCGAAACCAAATCATAACAAACTAGTCATGTGACCAAAGTGATCACATGCTCAAAACCCATGACCTCATAGCGAGGTCATGTACAAAACTCATAAACTAATTATAACGCAATAAACAAGTTATATGACTCGACTGAGTCATATGTGCGAAACCCATGACCTCAGAATGAGGTCATGTGCGAAACATAATTCATATGTGCAAGGCTTACCCGCAAGGCACACTCGCAAGGCATACTTGTCATGCGCATGTCCCATTACTCATACTCGAGCCATGTGCGAAAGCATCACAAATCCCACATATAACAAATCATATAACCTGCTGTTAGGCGGAGACAACCTGATAGACTTCAGAGTTGTCTAGGCCGATCGAGATTCGTTTTTATAGACGGAGATTGTGTAGGAAGGCTCGAACTTCACTCGTTTCGTTTATGACTACTAAGAGCGAAGTACAGTAGGGTAAAGTAAAGTAAAATCGTATGAACAATATTATATTGTTAAGGTCTCTTCTCCGTTGCTTGATGATGTCTAGAGCTTGGAAGGCACTTCGATATTTATATTCCACGTCTGAGTGTTCGCGGACTACATCTAACTAACATACAACCATGTACCTTTTTCCAATATAACTCACAACGTCGGGTTTTCCTCCAAGGTGCGAACACCTGGAGACCCTGAAAATCATCACACCCTCTTTGATAATTATAATATGACTATTTGGAAGTCATGCTGTTTCCAATAGTAATTATCCGATGGTGAGAGTCTTTTTAGACAAATGGCCCAATTCTCAAGTCGAACTGTGTTGGCTCCAATCGTCTCCCTTGTCAACGAAATGATCAGTTTCGTCTGCGGGTTGCATCTGCGAAGATAGTTGTTATTACCGACTTTCTAGGTCATCTAACTTCAACTCTTCATAACTCCATACCCAACCGATAGGTCTTTTCCGGAGGACTTCCTACTTGCCTGCAGGAAGCCTTTCCATAGGATTGGTAGATAATCCCTCGGTCGGTAACCCTTGGTTGCCGTGGGTAATAGGATTCTCGTTACTGTTACTGGTTTGGGAGTCACCCCTTCGGTTGCAGTATGTACCGGAACCTAGTTGTAACACTCCTCGAACTTCATTGGGTTTGATGGTAGTATTCTCAGGAGTTCCAGACTCTTCTGGTTATCGTAGGGTAGATGTGAATGTATTGGTCTTTCATTAAGATCCTTTACTATTCATCATCATCTTTTTGCGCGAAAACGTCCCGTTACTTACGGCCCATGCTAAAGATATCTCATTCTTGAAGCCTAGTAACCTTCTGGGTAGTTGACAGATTCACTCCGTTATACTTCCCAGACCTAGCCGAAGGTCCCCTCTTATATATCCTGCGAACAGCATCTGGTCGGACGGACGGCGGCGATGTATACGGTGTTATTCTAACACCTTCGATTCTGTGGTATAATACTCACAGGACGCAACTTAGATTGATATGTATGATGACGCGCGGGTCCCGTTAGGGGGTCGGAGGGGGGTGTTGGAGACCTGAGATTTCGATTTCGGGAGAGGTTACCCTACCTAGGGTGGTTCCTAGGTATCGGATCTCGGTATTCCTAACACCCGCATAGGTCATATGTGCAAAACAATAACATACCTGTGACTCATAACCATGTGTCACATGAAAACCTTTTTCATGCTAAGCCACGTTCGTGACACAGGAGTCAAATATTTCCTATTTTAGCTATTAGCACATATGAGATGTAAATGGAATGCATTCAGAATACTATTTACTAAAACTGTTTAAGGCCAAAGGTAGACTCGTATTCTGGATATAGGTGTTAGACAGAGAGGATCTGTATAGACTCAGAATTGTCTAGACTATTCAAGATCTATTTTGTAAATAAAGATTTGTCTAGAAAGGCTCAAAAGGATTACATGTTTTGTTTATACAACTACTAAAAGTAAAGTAAAGTTGAATAGAATCATGTAAACAATATTATATTATTCAGGTCTCTTCTCCACTGCTTAATGATGTCAAAAAGCTGGAGAGGCACTTTGATATTTATATTCCACATCTGAGTGTTCATGGACTACATCTATTTCTTATATAAATTATTTACCTCTCTGACTATAACTCACAACATTGGTATTCTCCAGAAGTGTAAACACCATGAGATCCAGAAAACCATTACATCCTTTTTGGTAATTGCTATTTTGCCAATTTGGAAATTATATTATTTCAAAAAGCAATTATCTGAGCTTCAGAGTTTTTAGACTTATGGCCTAGTTCTTAAGTTAAACTGTGTTAGCCCTAATTGTCTCTCCAATTGATGAAATAAGCATCTTTACCTAAAGGTCATGTCTGGAGGAGTTATCGTATATGTAACTTTCCTGAGTTACCAACTTTAAACATCTATAACTCCTAATCCAATCAACAGATATCTTCCTGATCACTTCTTACAGATTTGCATGAAGCTATTCTACTGGATTGGCAGATAATCCCTTAGTAGACGACTCCTGATTATCTTAGGTGATAGGACATTTGTTATCATATAATTTTAGTAATACTTTCAGCAACTATAATACATCTTTTACTTGAGTTGTAACACTCTGTGAAGCCCATTAGCCACTTCAGTAGTATTTTCTAGGAATTCTAAATTCTTCTAATCATCGTAGAATGAATGTGAATGTATTGGTTCTTTGTAAAAATCCTCCAACATTCAAGATCATATCTCGGTATGAAAACGTCTCATTACCTACTGCTCATTTCAAAGATACTCCATCTTTGAAGTCTGGTAACTTGCTGAATAGTGGATGGATTTACTCTATTCCATTTCTCAGACCTCGTAGAAGATCCCCTCTCATATATCCTGCAAACAGGACTAGGTTGGATAGATGGTAGTGATGTATATATTGTTATTTGGATACTTTCAATTCTGTGGTATTATAGTCACAGGATACAATAGAATAGATATGTATGATGACGTGCTGGACTAGTAAGGAGGCCAGTGGGTAGTATTGGAGACCAGGGATTCCTATTATGAGTAGGGTTACCCTACTTAGGCTGGTGCCTGGGTATTTGACCACAATTACTATGTACTTTTAGTACTGTCATTCAAGTTCTATGCAAGTAGTCTAAAATTACAGGTATTGTTTTTCTCTTCATATTTGAGAAGTTGCAAAATGTCTCCTAATATATATGATCATAAACAGTAAACAGTACTTCACCTGTTCACATTCAGGCAGTTTTAATGATACTTCTTAATTTTATCTTCTATATTCTATTTATAGTATACTTTAACTTACAAGCAATTTTGGGAACAGAAGGTATACTATTATCAGTTTCTTTTACATTCTTTAAAGGATATCATGAAGGTTAAGTTATTACTTCCACTCATCTAGACTTGCCTTTAATACGTAGTATTGAGAACAATTATGGGATTTTAAAAAGCCTCTTATATGTGCTGAAATTCTGACAACTCATTTGAATTAAATCATATTGTTTACAATAATTTTAAGAATTGATTTTTGTTTCAACATACTAGATTGCAAACTGTTTGTATCTTGTAATCCAATACTTCCATCTGAATCTAAGTCCTCAGACTCTCAATCTGATCTATTTTTACTATTATCCATATTTGTAGTATAACTTATACATAAATTGTAGTGCTTTTATTTTAAAAATTACTTGATTTCAATAGTTTGTAACAAAATTTATAGAGATTAAATTTTTTTTTTTTTAGAAATTGTATTTAGAAAGTAGAAACTGCTATAATCAGTGCTTCTTTATATTCTTAATTCTAAAATTCGAGTATGTAATATATATTGAGAGAAATAGGATCACCTGATTAGATAATATGATAACTGTGTTTGTATATATTAAGCTTAATACAGGTTTAGCAATAATGTTACAATCAGGAAATATCAATCAAAATTACAGAATTTCATATAACAATTAGTTTGCTTCTTAAATTTACACTATAAATAATTTTCTGATAGATTTTTATCTACTCTATCAATATATGTAATAAATAAAAGTCAAGAAACAGATATTTCAAAATTTTAACTTTTTAGGCCTACTTTAAACTAAATTTTCTTAAGAAATATTTCTTTGAAACTTTTTCTTTCTCTGTTAGGCAGAGACAACTTGATAGACTTCAAGGTTGTCTAGGCCAATCGAGGTTCATTTCTGTAGACGGAGATTGTCTAGGAAGGCTCGAAGTTTGCTAATTTCGTTTATGACTACTAGGAGTGAAGTAAAATAGGTAAAGTAGGGTAGAATCGTAAAAACAATATTATATTGTTAAGGTCTCTTCTCTGTTACTTGATGATGTCTAAAGCTTGAGAGGCACTTCAATATTTATATTCCGCATCTGAGTGTTCGTGGACTGCATCTATTTATCATACAACTATGTACTTCTTCAATTGTAACTCGCGACATCGAGTTTTCTTCTAAGGTGCGAACACCTGTGGACTCTGAAAACCATTACACCCTGTTCGGTAATTATGATATTTCTTCTTGGGTAACGTGCTGTCCCCAATAGTAATGTCCCGATTAGCAGAGTCTTTAGACTTATAGCCTAGTTCTTAAGTCGAACTGAGTTGGCCCCAATTGTCTTCGCCATTGATAAAATGATCAGTTTTATCCACGACTATATCTGCAAAGGTGGTCATCATTACAACTATTGTAGGTCATCTGACTCCGATCCTTTGTAACTCCATACCCAACTGATAGATTTTCTCTGGATGACTTCCTCTCAACTCGCATGAAGCTATTCCACCAGATTGGTAATTAATCCCTCAGTCGGCAACCCTTGGTTGCTCTCTGGGTAGTAGGTTTCAGTAACCATTGTAGTATTGAGAATCACCCCATAGTTACGACGTGTTCCGAAACCCAGTTGCAACACTCCATGAAGTTAGTTGGCTTCTTTGGTAGTGTCTTTTGGAGTTCTAGACTCTTCTGGTGGATGTAAATGTATTGGTCT
This sequence comes from Tuber melanosporum, assembly GCF_000151645.1. Classification (NCBI taxonomy): domain Eukaryota; kingdom Fungi; phylum Ascomycota; class Pezizomycetes; order Pezizales; family Tuberaceae; genus Tuber; species Tuber melanosporum. The sequence goes on from NW_003299074.1 coordinate 47,961, forward strand.
CTAGTAGAGATCCTTTACCATTTGATACCATCTCTTTGTCCAAAACCGTCCCCTTACTTACGGCCTGTACCAAAGGTATCATGTCTTTGGAGCCATGTAACTCTCTGAGTAGTTGACTGAATCACTCTGTTCTACTTCTCAGACCTAGCCGAAGGTCCCCTCTCATATATCCTGTGAGCAGGATTCGGTCGGATGGACGGCGACAATATATATGGTGTTATTCTAACACCTTCAATTCCATGGTAATATAGTCACAGGACGCAACTGAGATTGATATATATGATGACACGCGGGCCCCATAAAGGAGCCGGAGGGGGGTGTTAGAGACCAGAGATTCTGATTCTGAGTGGGGTTACCCTACTTAGGGTGGTTTCTAGGTATTGGGTTCTGGTATTCCTAACATTCTCTCTAAAAAGCTGATGAAATTTAAAATATTTCCAAATAAAGGAAATTAAAGAGATTATCAAATTATTTTTATATTTCATAGTTAATTTACATAACTACTTCTATTCTTATACATACTTTAGCAATGAATTTCAATCCTCTAAGAAGATTTTGAGAAAAGATTTCATCATTTAGGTGTGACAAAGGTGGCTTGGCATGGAAAAGGTTTTCACATGACGCATAATTATGAGTCATAGGTATATCATTGTTTTACGCATATGATACATTTGAGTCATAGGATGTGATGGATTCCTAGGTTTTGCACATGACTCGAATATGAGTTATGGGACATACGCCTGGCGAGTATACCTTGCCAGTGTGCCTTGCAGGTATGTGTTGCACATATGATTTCTGTTTAGCACATGTCCTCGTTATGAGGTAATGGGTTTTACACATGTGACTCATTCGAGTCATATGACTTGATTATTGTGTCATGATTAGTTTATGAGTTTTCGCACATGACCTTGCTACGAGGTCATGGGTTTTGAGCATGTGACTACTTTGGTCATCTGACTAGTTATGATTTGGCTTTGCACATGGGACCACTTTGGGTCACATGACTATGGGCAGGAAGAATACTATATAAGGAGGCCGGTATGGCCGAGGAGGATAGGTTCTTCATGCTTTGTTCTAAGTACTTTTTCTTGTCCTTGCCATTGCTTTGTCCCGAGCATTTCTTTCGCACCCACATTGGGCCTTGATGCCTTGGATTCTGGGGGAGATATCTGAGTTTGCTCAGTAGTTCTTGGGGTTCTTAGTGTTGAGGTCTGTTGATGTTGCGTGGTGGACTACTTGTTTGCTTCTCATTTTGTTTCCTGCTAGCTATTTCACCATACTGGCACCTCGAGCTATTCATCAGAGTCGCTTACGAGTCCATTTTGGTCAAATGTCTTCGGCTTTCTGTCTATTGTCTTGTCGCAGGTTTCATGTTCAATTGGGGGTCTTGAACTTTGTGTTTGGGGGCATCACCTCTGTTGTTCTCTGGGCCCGCTCATGTTTCTTGGTAGGTTTTAATGGAGTACTTAATTCTCACGATACAAAATGTCCACGGGTTTCCTTGATGACCATCCCACATCCTCAACTGGTCGTACTGGCCACATCACCTCTCAGGTGGTGGGGCAGTGCCTGCCCAGCCTCTCCTCATTACATTACGTTTCTAAGGTCGAAATCCTACACTGTTCTTTATTGCTATTCCCTTAGAAGTTTTGTTCTTGCGGCATTTATAGTGGTTCAGTCAGGTGTCTCCTCCTAGCCTTGGTGGGGATGGCTTTGACCCTGAAAGATCTTACCCCCTGGTGTGGTTTTTCATTACTTCCTGAAGTGGTGTGGGATGATTGGCTGCCAGGCACTTGCGCTGTCTGTGTGTTTAGGTGGTTCGGTTGTAAATTGTGGTTGGCAGCTTCACTCATTGCAAGTGGGACCTACCTTCTGTTAGTCTACCTCTGTTTGCTCATCCTGCCCCTTCTTGTCGTGTCAGTTGAGGGCACCTCTTGCCTATAGTTCAGTCTGTACCTGTTGTCATACCTGTGGGGCTGGCTTTGGCTGGCTCTGCCTACTCTTTCCCAATGGTGTTGAACTTCGGTTCGGCTGGGCTGGACGGTGTAGCTGGTGCTGGTTCCTCCGGATATTAGTGCTGCCTCTTTTGTGGCTCTTGCCTGTAGCTGGTGGGCCTCCTCGGCTACAGGGTACTGAGGGTTGGTGCTCTGTTGGTATGGCTAAGACTAGTGGCTGTCTGACGAGGCTAGGTATGGGCTGTCCAGTGGCTGTTGGATGGTTGATCTGTCTGAGGGGCTGGGAGGGCTAGATGGGCTCTGTGGCGTCTGGTGTGTGGGGCTTGGGGAGGGCTGATTGGGAGGAGAGAGGCATCTGCAAGCACTAGTTGGGCCTGCATCTGGTTGGGCGAGGTCTAATTAAGTGTTTCCAGTCTGGCTTGTGCTGTTGGGTGAAGCTGCTGAGTGCTGCAAAGCTCTCCGATAGACTAGCTGGCTGATGGCCACCTGGGCGGATTGTAGGTTACGACTACCTGGTTAGACTTGTTTGGGTCTTGCCCGCTGAGTTTTATCGGCTTTGTTTAGTTTCTTTGATTTGGCTATGGGTTTGGCAGGAGGAGGCATGGCACCACTGGTGGGAGATAGGCCCCACTGATCTTCTTGGTCAGGTACTACCTTTATGTATTTCCTATATTTGTGTTGTTTTGGTTAGGGGACAGGCAGCGGGTACATATTCTCCACACCGGGATGCTCCTCAGAGGATACCGGTAAAGTGGGTTCATAGGGTCGACAACCTAACATGCAGGTACTAGAGGTTGACATGTTGGTTGCCTCCTCCCTGCCATTATGTTGCCTCTAGGTTTAGTTGGTGTATTTGTTGGTTTTCTACTATGGTGGAGGTTTTGTGGGACTGTCTTTAAACTGGGCAGTAGTGACTTTATGTTTGTTAGATGAGGAACCTGGTCGGGTTGGTCTTCGGCCCGGCTTTGGCTACGCTTAATGCTAGTTGGCTTCATACCAGAGGGGCTACAGACTTGGACTGGGGTGGGCGCTGGGTTGCTTGATGGTCTTATAATTAGTTCTCGTATGGGCATGACTCAGCGATGGCACGACTGGGACCGTAGACTTAGTTAGCTTAGGATTAGTGGTATTTTGGTTAGAGGAATCCCTGTGCCAGTGGGGACTCGTTGTATGCCAGTATTGGCAGTACAAGTTTAAATAAAATTAGATTGAATTCTAAGTACTTTTCCTACTTATTACTTTAATGAATATAAAACACCTTTATGATCTTTATCATTATTGCAACCTTTATTGTTATACCAAGGAAACCTCTTCATGAAAGAAGAGTTAGAGAAAACTTACGATAGGCGTTCCTGATAGAAGACAAAGGTCTTGTACTATCGGTAACATAGGCAGAGGCCTAGTGCTATAATAAGACAAAGGAAAGAAGAAGGAAAAGAAGAGAAGTATTATTCCCTATCGCTAAGAACTAACTATCCGAAGAGGAATCGTTACATTATACAGCGTTACCTAGAGTGACACCAAACGATATAAGACTGCTTGCTTCAACCTAGACAGGGAGGGAGATATCGACATTAATGATCAAAATCATAGTAGAGGATGATTTAGCGACACCCTAGATCACATTTCAGCAGAGCCCTCGAGGGCAGTAAGTTCAGTAATACCAGAGAATGGATCATCTGTCGATTGCTTACCTACAGGAACTCTACAACTAGAAAGGATATCAGGATTAGTTGTACCTGTGCCACCAGCCTCAACAGCTCTAGTACCAGGTACCAGTGTACTTGGAATAACTGAAAACCAGTTTCAAACATTTCGCGCAGCAACAAGAAATACAGGGCAAGGGAATATCCAAAGGCCAAATGCCAAAGAACCAGACATGTACGAAGAAGTCTAAGATAAACAGTGAATATTCTTAGCATAATGCTAAGGATACTTTGCAGTCAAGGAGTATGGAGAACATCATGATGAGATTAAGATTCCCTTTGTGCAATCTCTATTGTGAGGACTCACTGGACAATGGATCATGCCTTTCGAAGATTGAAGGAAACAAAGAGAATGAGTCACCTATGTGGAAACCAAAGCACCCCTCCTTGAACAATTTGGTGATCCCAATGCTAAAGAGACAGCAAGAAGAAAGTTGGAAAAGCTCCAACAAGGAAAACAGGCTTTTTCAGCATACTGGAATGAATGTTGACTATTGGAATACAAGGAAGAATTCAATAATGCTACTTTCAATATCATTCGGCTAAGAAACTGTAGTGAGAGATTGCGAGAAGCATGGAGAATTTCTGACCTGTGCTATACCATATCAGAATGATTTGCAAGATGGGCAATTGACAAGGAAAGCAAACTGAATATGGTTCGGAACAATGCAAAAAACACCATAACACATAGGATGGTCAGATCATCAAGGAATATGGATGGAACTTTCAAACCACAGGCAGCTAGTCGTGAAAGCAGAGCATTACTACCAGACAAACCAATGGAATAGAACAAATCAAGAGCAGGACCAGCCCTGAACCTATCCTAGGAAGAATATACTTGAAGGATGAACGGAAAACTCAGCTTGAGGTGCGGAAAAGCAGGACATCAGATATGGAAATGCCAAAGCCAACCCAACAATGAAGACCAAGGGATAACAGCAACTGGAAACAATTGCTTCCAATTTCAGAAAAGGAGCAACATCCACGAGATGATTACTGAGGACTTAGCGGCGGAAAACACCAAGGATCCCCCGTAAAAGGTGGTCTGAGAGACCCAAGATATGAACCTGGAAAACCTATCAAGTTAGCAAACTACTATATGGTACAACACGCACAATATGGAGAAGGAGATGGAGATTATATGATAATTAAGCCAAAGATATAGAAGGAAAAGCACGAAGAGACAATGATATATGCAATGCTCGACTCAGGAGCAAATGAAGATTTTATCGACAAGGAAATCTGCAACAAATATGGCCTCAATACTAAAGAAACAAAGAAAGTGAGACAAGTCTACCTAGTCGATGGAAAGCCAAATGCAATAGGTCCTATAGCCCACACGGCAGAAGTACCTATAGACATTGACAGCTATAGAGCAATGGCAACCTTCCAGGTAGCGGACCTCAAGAACCATGAGATAGTCCTATGAATGTTATAGTTACGAAGACACAATCCTGATGATCCATTAGAGTGAGAACAAAATGACCTTCACCAGCGAACTATGTGCAATACAATGCCTCAACAGTTCGCCAGTGGTCTACTCAACACCAATATGAGAAGCAGAAGAAGAAACTTTGCATGCAAATTTCGCTGAGATACGGCAAGACAAGAGAATCCGGATACAGAAACTGGACCAAGGGGCAAAGGTGCCTACCAAGGGTTCGAAGAGAGTAGCAGGACATGACCTGTATGCCAATGAGAGAATAAAGAGACCTGCCCACAGGCAGGCAATGATTGCAACGGGAATAGCCATTGGACTATGAGATGGCACCTATGGACGGATAGTACCTCACAGTGGTCTAGCAGTCAAACATTAACAGATGACCAATGTCAGGGTAATTGACGCCGACTACACAGGTAAAATCAAGGTGGTCTTGGCCAACCTGGCTCAAGAGAACTATGATATCCAGAAAGGCAATAGAATCGCACAATTGATCATTGAAAAGATCAATGACACAGACCTACACAAAGTAGATCAACTAGAGGAAACCAGAAAAGGAGATAATGGGTTTGGAAGCACGGACCAAACCCAGCCCAATATAACAGGAAAAGTTTAGATCAAAGAGATCATAACAGGCCTTCAGAAGATACTATCGAAGGGGAGACACCATAGGGGTTCTCAAATGGACATATGAAGACGAAAAAGTGGTCCTAGCAAAAATCAACATTAGCACTGAGCTAGCAATCCAAGATAAGAAGTATCAGAGTAACAAGAGATGGAAAGAATTGATTCCAAAAGAATATTATCAATTCACGAATCTATTCTAAGAAGAGGAAGCCACCGGGCTACCATCCAGAAGATCAGGGATAGACCATGAGATTCAGCTGGAAAAGGACAAAAAAATGAGAACAACAAAGGAAATTCCCTACAAGAAGCTATATCCCCTAGGAGAGGCAGAACTCAAAGAACTCAGAAAATACATCGAGCAAAACTTGAATAGGGGATGGATCAGAGACACCTGTGCGTCAGGAGGATTTCCTATACTATTTGCCAATAAGAAGAGTAGAAAAATGAGACTCTGTGTAGACTACAGAGCTCTCAATTCAGTTACCAAGAAAGATCGGTATCAGCTGCCCATGATTGGAGAAGCAGTAGACAGATTATGATTGGCCAAATACTTCACCAAATTGGACATCAAGGATGCAGACTACAACATACAAATCAAAGCAGGAGACGAATGGAAAAGCACATTCGCCTCAAGATATGGAATGTTTGAATACCTGGTTATGCCCTTTAGGTTAACTAATGCACCGGCTTTATTCCAACAATGGATCAACAAGGTACTAAACAAGTACCTAGACATATGTTGTATGGTATATCTGGACGATGTACTCATCTATTTGGAAGATATAAAACAATATCAGAAGGACGTCAGCAACATAATGGCTGCAATACAAGAATCAGGAATGAAGATCAAACCAACAAAATGTGAATTCCATAAAGAAGAAACCGAATATCTTAGATTCATCATCAACAGAACAGGAGTCAATGTCGATCCAGTCAAAATGGCAGCAATATGGGATTGGGCAAAATCCAACAACAAAACAGACATTTAATGCTTCATGGGATTTTGTAACTTTTATTGAAGGTTCATAGAAGGGTTTAGCAGACTTGCAAAACTACTCCATAACCTAACTAAGAAAGACAAAAAATGGGAATGAGGAGAAACAAAACAAAAAGCATACAATGCAATCAGAACACATCTGACATCAGCACTAATACTGATCTATTACGACTCAGATTGAAAAACAATAGTTGAAACAGACACCTCGAAGTATGTATGCTCAGGCATACAGTCACAACAATGCGAAGACGGAAAATGGAGGCCAGTATCTTACCAGTCTAAGACAATGACCCCCATGGAATACAACTATGATGTTACGAACAAGAAACTATTAGCAATAATTCAGGCATTAAAGGAGTGGAGGAGATATGTCCTGAACAACGACCATCTGGTTTGTGTTCATACTGATCACAAAAATCTTGCCCTGTTCATGACCACGAAGAAATTGAAGGACCATCAGACAAGATGGATGGAACAACTTAGCAAATACAACTTCAAGATTGAATGCAGACCAGGAAAAGAGACAGGAAAGCCGGATGCTCTCACAAGAATTGCAAGTAACAAACTACAAACAAAAGATGATGAAAGGATTAAACAGAAAGCACAGATGCTGTTACCAAAAGCCTACTTCCATGCAATAGAAGTTATCGAATTCATATCCGAGAAAGAATGAGGAATTAAGAAGGCATCGGAAGAAGACAAAACAATTAGGGCAATAAGGGAAGCACTGAAAGAAGGAAAACAAGAGATGAAAGGAATTGCTCTATGTTTATACCGATGGGATGATGGAAACATGTGGTATGATGGAAAACAGTGAATTTCGGAAGAAGAAAAAATAAGGACGAGCATCATACGATAATACCATGATATCACAATGGCAGGAGATAAAGGAACAGCTAAAACAACAGAATTCATCAAGAGGTCATTCTATTGGCCAGGACTACGTGAAGATATCAAAAGATATGTTAAAAATTGCGACATATGCCAAAGGACAAAAACCACTAAACATGCACCTTACGGATTACTGAAATCAAACGAAGTTCCAGAACGACCCTGGGAAATAATTACCATGGATTTTATCATGGACGTACTACCATCAAAACAATGCGATAGTATCCTAGTTGTGGTGGATCACCTGACTAAAATGAGTCATTTTATTCCAGTCAGAAAGATTATTGATACAAGGGATTTTATACAAACCTTCTTCCAAGAGGTTTTCAGACTGCATGGCCTTCTGAAGAATATCATTACGGATCGAGGAATATTGTTCACATCAGGGTTGTGGAAAAAAGTAACCAGAGAAAGGGAGATACAAAATCAGCTGAGTACTACGTTTTACCCGCAAACAGATAGACAAATGGAACAGGTAAATGCAATCTTCAAACAATATTTATGGGCCTACCTCAACTATCAACAAGACGATTGGTATAAGCTATTATCAATGGCAGAATTTGCATATAATAACAGAAAACAAGAAACAATAGGTACTACACCCTTCTTCTTTTCAAATTATGGACAACATTCACAAAGTCAGGCCACATATCATACGATTAATGGCATATTACCGGATAAAACAGACATGGGAAAACTACATGAGACATTACAATATGAAATGAGTCAAGCACAGCAACAGTAAAAAGAACAGTACGATAAGCGCCTCAGACCGGATCTGAACATAAAATCGTGAGACATGGTGTGGCTATTACCATGCAATATCCATATGACACAACCATCAAAGAAATTAGACCCTAAGAAAATTCGACCATTCTGAATACGGGAATGAGTGAGCAACTGAGCTTAAAAGCTAGATCCTCCCCCCTCAATGCAAATTCACAACACATTCCACATCTTACTCCTCGAATTATACAACAATAACAAATGTCCCTCACAAAGAATGATTCTTCCTCCAGTTAAACGTGACAGAGAACCAGAATACGAACAAGAGGAGATAATTGATTCCCACTTCTTCCACAGCAACCTCCAATACTGAGCCAAGTAGACCAGTTATTCACTCAAACATAATAAAACTTGGTATTACGCATACAACATCAAAAACGCACATGATGCCCTCTCAACCTTCCACTTGCGATACACAGGCAAGCCCAGCCCAGGTAACAATCACATTCAACCAAGACAAAGGTGAGGGAAAACCTCACGTGCCTGTTGCAACAACATGAGTGCTGGAGTGATAGCCACCGCCAAACTACACTAAGCAGCCCCGAATACTGATTCATGAGGCCGACCGATGAAGAACTCAAGCAGAGGGTAAAACAAGTACAGCATAACGCCATGTCATGGATGGTATGCTATAATGACTCATGCCAAATACACTTTAGCAACAATGAAGGCTCGTGATAGTTTCTGAGAGAATGTTAGAAGTATGGTCCACACCCAGATCATGTCCTGAAGCATTGGCCACAATGCTTCAAAAATGGGTGCAGAATACACAGGGTGAAGAAAATCTCTGCAGGACACTACCCGCAGAAGGACGGAAGTAAGAAAGAGTTGGAAGGGGAGGATGTCAAAAAGGCTTGGGCCATGAGGACATGGCCCAGGGAGGGAGGGGCTCAAAACTGCTCTGAGGATACAGAACCGGATATCAGCAGCCTACATAGGCAAATCTGAAGACTCCAAGAACAACTTGGCCAGGCCAAGGCCACAACTTTGGCAAATGACAAAAGGATTGTGGAGCTAAGACAGCTGAATAATAACCAACAGTACACGATCGAGATGGCAAACCTGACCTTTGAGTCAGTAAGGGTCAGATGGAGGATGACAGATGAAAAGTTTCATAAGGTGAGAAGGACCATGCATTAAGCCGGAGAGGAACTATTGAAACTAGGAGAAAAAGCCTGAAGGAACTCAGGCTTAGGGGGAGGGGAGCTAATGCCATGAACGTAGCTTGGCACGGAAAAGGTTTTTACATGATGCATATTTATAAGTTATATATATGTTATTGTTTTATGCATATGACACATTTGAGTCAGATGATGCGATGGATTTATAGATTTCAAACATGACTCGAATATGAGTCATGGGATGTGTGCCTGGTGAGTATGCCTTGCGAGTGTACCTTGTAGGTATACCTTGTGCCTCTGATTGATGTTTAGCACATAACCTCATTATGACGTCATGGGTTGTGAGTATGTGACCACCTTGATCACGTGACTAGTTTGTTATGATTTGGTTTCGCACATGTGACCACTTTGGGTCACATGACTATGGGCGGGAAGAACAATATATCAGAAGACTGGTATAGCCGAGGAGGATAGGTTCTTCATGCTTTGTTCTAAGTACTTTTCCTCTTCCTTACCGTCGCTTCGCCCTGAGTGTTTCTTTCACACCCACGATGGGCCATCTTGACTTAGATTCTGGGAGAGATCTCGGAGTTGGCTCAGTAGTTCTCGGGGCTCTTGGTGTTGAGGTCTGTTGGTGTTATGTGGTAAGTTACTTGTTTGCTTCTCGTTTCGTTGCCTGCTGGTTATCTCACAATACTAGTACTTCGAGCTATTCATCACAGTCGCTTTCGAGCCCTGTTCAGTAAAATGTCTTCGGCTTCCTGTCTATTGCCCACTCCCAGGTTTCACATTTGATTGGGTGGATTGAAATTTCTATTTGTGGGAATCACCCTTATGGTTCTTTGAGCCAGTTCATGTTTCCTGTTGGGTTTTAACGGAGTCTTTAGTTTTCATGATACACAATGCCCACGGGTTGGCTTTATGACCATCTCAGATCCTCAACTCATTGTGCTGGCTGCATCACTTCTCAGGTAGCAAGGCAATATCCACCGAGTCCCTCCACATTACGTTATATTTCTATGGTCGAAATCTTAAGATGATGTTTATCGCTGCTCCCTTAGAAGTTTTGTTCTTGTGGCATTTGCGGTAGTTCAGTCAGGTGTTTCCTCTTTCCCTCGGTGGAGATGGTTTTGACCCTGAAAAATCTTACCCCCTGGTGTGGGTTTTCATTACTGCCTGGGGTGGTGTGGGACGATTGGCTGCCAGGCACTCTTGTTGTCTGTGTGTTTGGATAGTTCGGTTGTGGATAGTGGTTGGCGGCTTTACCCATTACAAGTGGGGACTACCTTCTCTTTGTCTGCTTCTGTTCGTTCGCCCTCTCCCTTCATGTTGTGTCAGTTGGAAGCGCCTCTTATCCGTTGTTCGGTCTGTGCCTGTTGCTGGGCCTGTGGAGCTGGCTTTTACTGGCTCTGCCAACTTTTTCTCCACTTGGTTGAACTGCCATTCGACTCAGTTGGCCGATATGGCTGGGGCCGCTGCCTTCGGGTGTTGGTGCTGTCTCCTTTATGGCTCCCTGCTGTGGCTAGTAGGCTCCCTCAGCTACAAGATACCGGGGGTTGGGACTCTATTAGTGTGGCCAAAACCAGTGGCTACCTGACGGGGCTTAGTATGAGCTCTCCTGTGGCTGTGGGATGGTTGATCTTTCTGAGGGACTGGGAGGACCGGATGGGCTCTGTGGCATCTGGTGTGTGGGGCTTGGAGGGGGCTGATCGGGGGAGGAGAGGTAGCTGTGAGCACTGGTCGGGCCTGCGTCAGGTTGGGTGAGGTCTAATTAAGTGTTTACAGTCTGGCTTAAGCTATTGGATAAAGCTGCTAAGTGCTGCAAAGCTTCCCGATGGACCAGCTCGCTGACGGCCACCTGTGTGGATAGTAGGTTGTGACCACCTAGTTGGACTTGTTTGAGTATTATGCACTGGGCTTTATTTGGTTTGTTTAGTTTATTTGGTTTAGCTACGGGTTTAGCTAGAGGAGGCATGGTACTATGGGTGGGAGATAGACCCCACTGACCTTCTTGGTTTGTTACTATCTCTATGTATTTCCTATGTTTGTGTTGTTTTGGTTGGGGGACAGGCAGTCGGTACTGGTCCTGCTCACTGGTACGCTGTTCAGAGGCAACCGGCAAAGTGGATTCATAGGGTCAACGGCCTGGCATGAGGGTGTGAGAGCTTAACATATGGATTGTCTTCTCCCTTCTATTGTGTCACCTGTAGGTTTAGTTTGTATGTTGATTGGTTTTTTATTGTGGTGGAGGTTTTGCGGGACAGTTTTCAGACCAGGTGGTAGAGATTTTATATTTGGCCGAGGAACCTGGTCGGGTTGGTCTTTGGCTCAGCTTCAGCTACACTTAGTGCTGGTTGGCTTCATACCAGAGGGGCTACAGACTTGGACTAGGGCGGGCGCTAGGTTTTTTGATGGCCTTTTAATTTGTTCTTATGCGAGTATGACTTGGGGATGGCTGGTGTGGGGCCATAGACTTAGTTAGCTTAGGATTAGTGATATACCGGTTAGCAGTATCCCTGTGCTGGAAGGGGCTCATCATATGCCAGAATTGGTGGTACATGTTTAAATATAATTAGATTGAATTCTAAGTACTTTTCCTACATAATACTTTAATGAATATAAAACACCTTTACGATCTTTATCATTGTCGTAACCTTTATTATTATGCCAAAGAAAGCTCTTTACGAAAGAAGAGTTAGAGAAAGCTTACAATAGGCATTCTTGATAGAAGACAAAGGTCTTCTATTCTCGGTAACGTAGGCAGAGGCCTAGTGCTATCGTAAGACGAAAGAAAGAAGGAAAAGAAGAGAAGTATCATTCCCCATCGTCAAGAACTAACTATCCAAAGAGGGATCATTATATTTGGTCAATTAAATGATACTCTACATGCTAGAGAAATTTCAGATAGGTTTAATTATGTTTGTTACATTTTCAAAGTTGTACTTTTTTCATATAACTATATTTATGTAGTTTATTAAATTACTATAATAAATCTAATACTCTTTAGTCTAGATGACATTGCACCAGTTTCAAATATCTCAATTGCTATAAGCAAAAGCAAGAGAGAGAGTATAAGCCCTCACTTTCACTTATCGAGTAAGGGGCTTTTGGTCACAAACTGGATTGTGACAAGATGGATTAGAGTGAAGGAAAAATATTTTTCACATAACTCCAACTAGCAAGTCATAAGTGTTTATTGTTTTACGGTAGCTCACTATTGTAAGTCATATGATGTTATGACTTTTACACATAACTCATACTTATGAGTCACGAGTCTTATGCATGTGTTGCACTTGAGAACATGACTTGTTTAGAGATTTGTGATTGGTTTAGGGCCGGTTTGGCAATGACTATTCTATTAGGTTTACCACCATTCCCCATATAAAAATAGTCAGCGTTCCTTTTCAAAATAATTATTTTGTATATGTAAATGGAATGGTTGACCTGTCTTCCATTCCCACAGAACAGGCCCTTAGGTATATTGTGCAGTTGACTCATGTGAGTAAGCAGAAGATCTCATATGACTCACACTTGTGAGTCATACAGTTACTTGGCAGAAGTGTTCGTAAAAGCGGTCTCTGATGACTAAGCTGCCTCTTCAAGATGCCAACTTTCAATGAAGTGTAAAGTTGATTGTGACCGTTCAATTTATTATGATGGTGACCATTCACAAATCTACACCCACCGCAGCCTTCTTTACCTAACTAATAAATTTCTTAATTTCCTCTACTTTTTTTACCAATAGTTTAGTGTTCTGGAAATACGAAGTATGCTGCAAAAAAAAGACCCACACCTAAAACCACCCAGAGAGAAATGAGCCTTGCAGAGAAGGGCATGATAATCACCTTTTTCTACTACCTCTAAATCATTGCCTTGGTGGCTCAAATTATTAGACACCCATAGACAACAGTTAAGAGGTTTCTTGTCCGGGCATGTAAACACTAATCTCTTGAAAATCTCCCTCGCCCCGGTTGTACCCCCATTTTGAGTGGTCAATAGCATCACACAATTATACAGGCAGCCAGGTGCAACTAGAAAATGACCAAATACACCTTCAGGGATCGCTATACACCCAGTATTTCTCTTAATACTAGTAACTCTTTGTGCTACCCAAAGTGACTGGATATGATTGCCTACTAAATTTGCCTGCAGAGTGGACTGGGTACTCAGAGAAGCAAACATTAAAAAATGGATAGCCAAGTCAAGACCTAGGCTAAAGCCTGATCATGTGACTAAGAGATTGAGATGGGCTACAGCTCATAGGGACTGGACAGCTGAGTATTTTGAAAGAGTGATTTGGAGTGATGAGTGCAGTGTGGAGAAATCCAAGGATCCAAAGCAACAATGGGTATTCAGAGAACCTGCAGAGAAGTGGAAAAGGTCTATTAGTTCCTATTACTCAAACTATCAATAAGACCAGGTATGTTAGACTTTTGAAAAGATATCTTTTTCCTCTTATTCATCAAATGATTTCCTTTGGTATACAACTTGAAGAAGTTCTTTTTCAGCAAGATAATACTCCTGTTCACAAGGCATATAGTGTTATGGATTGGTTGGAGAGAAACAGTATTGAGGTTGTGGACCACCCCCCTTATTCCCCTGATTTAAATCCTATTGAGCATGTATGGGTTGAGCTTAAAAGGCGATTGCACTAGCAGTATTCAAGGATAGCAGATACTCCAGGAGGAAACGAGGCTGTTAGGAGAAGACTTACTCATCTATTACCATTGGTTTGGGAGACAATTCCTGAGGGGTTTTTTGAGAAGTTGTGGAAATCAATGCCTAATAGGGTGGCTGCAGTTTTAGAAGCAAGGAGAGGTTATACAAAATATTAGCTAGTTTAACTTATAGTAGGTCAATTGACCGTTGAATATTGAGAGGTGACAGTAGTTGTTGATCATGAACTTGTATGCGTGCACGCCCATTGACAACCCCACCGGCACTGCCCCACCATATGGTGCAACCACAATTAAACATTGTCTCAGATCATGAACACCTCTGCCAAGTGACTGTAGGATAAAGTGACATGAATGTATGAGTCACACAGGATTAGGATTGAGCGAGGTGTCTGTATAAATAGAGAAGTCCAGATACCTCTGGTATACCATGCTCTGCGCCCTCTTCATTCCCTCCCCCTGCGTTTTACTTCTGCTCTCAACACCATCTGCATCTGGTGAACAAACCCCTCGAACCTAAGAATCCTCCAAGCCTACGCCCAGGGACTGTCTCTCCTTGCTAGGCAATGGACCCCTCCACTCACTCACGTTCTGGCACGCTTGTCTCCAACCAAGGCACTGCCTCCCACCCTCTCTCACAGCTGTCGTCGGCCGCCCCAATCCTCCCCATTCACGAGAACCTAGCCAGGCTGATCTCCTCTATGAGAATCCTGCTAGACTGGCCCCCCGAAAGCCTACCCCCCATCTCCCACCAGGAGGTTCTGGAACTCTCTGCCAGAGAATGCTACCTGCTTCCCCTCGTCTCCTCTCACTTGCACAGCGTGTCCACCCTCCCCTGAACCGTCGATGAGCTCGATACGAGAATTCACGACATATCATCCGAAGTTGCAAACACACTGCCTTCAGGTTACACCCCGGTCAACGCCACTAACATTTCGGTGAGCTCCGTGGCCTCCCTCCAAGCATCCATCAGGGATCTGTCCACTAGGTTGGTGGCAAACCCCGCTCCTCCACCCCAACCACCTGTGTTGGCCCCCACTGCCCCTCTCCATCAGCCTTCCTGAAAGGGTAAAGAGCCAGCCACCAACACCACAGCCCCTACCCTTCTTGAGGTGTTACCCTTGGGATATCCGGCGTTCTATGACCCCAACCTCCCCAGTTATGATACGGCGATAGGCAAGTACAGGGATGACCCTGCTGCCTACGCGGCTAAATATACCAGGACATGGGAAGCGCAGTAATGGAGGGACGGCAAGTACCCTGACCCAGCTGAATTCCTCCCCAGCATCCCCAACCCAGATGACCCCCCACCTGGCAAGACCACAGCATCCGATTCTGAGGCCGTGTCCTCAGGGCCTTCAAGGGCCAGAAAAAAACAAGGTGGCTCAGCCCACTCAGCAGCACAAGTCACGAAAACAGTCTCCAGGCTAGCTAGTCCTCCTGCTCCTAGGCCACTGCCTGCTGCTGAGAGAAGGTTCTTTGCCCCTCGATCCCGCGCTGCTCATCATGCCCTGAGTAGAGAAATAGCGGCTTCCTTCTCCGATACTGTGGCAACGGTCCTTAAAGAGGCCAACTGCCCTCTTCCGAAAGCATTTACAGCCAAGGTCAATGACCGCGGCACAGTGACCCTCTTTGCCCTAGATCCTCACACTCCAGCAACCGTATACGCACCATACTACGAAGCCCTCTCCTCCTGTCTAAACAAAGCCTACCCTGTGGGCGATAACTCCTACCTCCATTTCCGTTCTGCTCCCAACGAGGTGCAGCTAGCAGTCCACTCCCTCCCCATCTCATTCCTTCCTGATGATCAAGAGGCCCTGTTGGGGACTCTAAGAGAGACCATTCTAAATGTCATGGAAGTACGAATCCTCTCAGCACGGTTCCTTGTTCAAGACGAGGAGATTCGCCTCTCTAAGGCGAACACGTCATGTATCATCATGGTTGCGCCCTCGGTTGTGGACAAGATGGGGGGCAGGACCGTCCTCTACGCCTCACATTGCCGGATTGAACGAGCCTTCTCCACGAACAAATTCACTCAATACAAGAACTGCTGGGGTTACGGCCACCAAGCACCCAGATGCAAGACCGACCACCCGGTCTGCCCATTATATGCCCCTAGCTATACGAAGGCAACCCACCACTGCCAGAACCCGACATGCCCCAAGGGTGACAACCTCAAACCAGTAGCCTACTGTTGCCCCACCTCCGTCCCATTCTGTACCAATTGCTCCTCTACCCACCCCACCTTCGATCAGTCATGCACACAACATCCAAAGCCCCCTCCCCTGCCCGCCTCCGAGTCCCCTCCTCCACGGGAAGAAGAGATGGATACGCAGGATAATGGAGGAGAGGGTTCTTCCACAAGACCGCTTCAGCCCCAGAACCTTACTCCTTCTGTGGACTTGGGAGATGGCCTCGCCAACAGAGCCCCCTCAGACCTCCCTTTCTCGACCCCGTTCCGAAGACCTGGAAGTGTCTTCCCAGTCCCCAGTACCCCATCACACCCCCAAGGAACTGACCCCTCCCGTACCTAGGAGGACATCACTCCCACCCCAGTACCCAAACCAGCAGCGGGTTCGTCCCATTAATGCGCGACAACCGCTCTACTCCCCCTCCTTTCCCAGTTTCTACTACTCCTCCGCAGAGTACTAGCTCTTTTTCCCTCATTCAACACAACTGCATAGGTAGCTGGAATGTGTTTCTTTCACTTTTTAATGCTTTAGTCGCTTTGTCCTCCCCTCCTGTACTTGTTGCCCTTCAAGCCCCTCCTTTCTTGCGTGGAAAACTATCATAGTTCACTGGCTTCAAGTCCTTTTCTCCCCTAATGGCTCTAGGGGAGAAGCCTAGGGTGGCAGTTTTTGCACTACGTTCCTTTTTTGATGTTGTTTCATTTGTTCCTGTGTTTTTTGACAACCCTTCCCTGATGGCAGTGGATGTCTACACACTGTCTGGCTTGTTTGACTCCTCCTATGCGAGGTTTTGTCTGGTTAATCTTTATTCTCTTCGGACGTCATCGTCGCTCTACCGCTCTGTTTCCCCAGGGGAAGCTTACCCTGTTCTCGACTTCCCCACTCTAGTGGTAGGCGACTTCAATATCCACCACCCTCAATGGGATCCCGACCGGCTGCTACAGAAAAGGGAAATCATAACCTCCACCTCATACGCAGATCTGTCACAAGATCGGTGTTTCTCCCTCCTAAATATTCTGCATGTTTTTACTAGATTCTCACTAGGCCAAGACCATGCGCCATCTGTGCTTGATTTGGCGTTCACCAATCAACACCTCACGCCTCTCGTGGAAACATGGGATGCGTCTCTCCAGTCTGCTGGATTGGACCATATCCCGATATCCATAACGTTGATGTCTCCACTTCTCTCCCCTCCTCAGCTTACACCATATTAGAAAGCTACCGACTGGACCAAAGTCCTAGAAGACCTTGGCTCCCTCACGATTCTGCCACCCCCACCCCTCCCGACTCAGCAAGCACTTAGTACCTGGCTCGACATAAACCTTGGCAGGATTTGGTTAGTCCTTGCCAGGCATACACCAATGAAAAAGCCCTCCACAAGATCAAAGCCTTGGTGGTCTGACGCCCTGTCTGACTTAAGGAAGGTCCATCATTCTCGTGCCCAAGAGGCCTGTACATCCCCTTCGAATGACACTCGGGCCTCTGCTCGCTTGGCTAAGAACACCTATTTCAAGGCTATCAAGAAGGCTAAGAAGGAGCACTGGTCACGTTTTCTTGAGAGTGCTACCCCCCAGAATGTGTGGACCGCCAAGAGATTTGCATTTGGAAAACTCCCAGAACGTTTCCCGTCCCTTTCACAGGCAACCTCACCAATGGAGCTGAATGACGCCCTTCTTTCTCACTTCTTCCCTCCTAGGAACTCGGCTTTTTGCCCACCTATTCTCAGGGCCTTCAAGGATGCACTCCCCCTTTTGGAGGCAGAGATAGCAGCGGCTCTCAGCAAGTCCTCTTCCTCCTTGGCCCCTGGTCTCGACCTTTTTCCATACTCCGTTCGGAAGAAGATTAATTTATCCTGTCCCTCTCTACTCGCTGAGCTTCTCTCTCCGCTGGTCTTGTTTGGCTTCCACCCGGCATCGCTTAAGATGGCGAATGGTGTGGTACTAGACAAACCAGGCAAACCCTCTTACAACACCCATGTTTCCTTCAGGATAATTGACCTCCTTGAAACAGTCTCCAAGATACTTGAGAGGTTAATGGCAAACCGCCTCTCACCCCTGGCTAGATCGCTTGGCCTGCTCCACTCCCATCAATGCGGCTCCCTTCCAGGGCTTAGCATCTTGGATGCCTGTGCAACTCTGGCTCACGAAGTCCAAATGCTGCAACGTCCCCAATTGGTTGCATCAACCTTGTTCCTTGATATCAAGGGAGGATTTGACAATGTCTCCACGAACGACCTCTTCCACATGCTGCGATCGAAGGGAATACCTCCATACCTCTGCTCCTGGATTAGGTCCTTCCTGACAGGAAGGCAGTACCGCCTTATCTTCCAGGGATCGCCTAGGGTGTTCAAACCAGTTCAGGTTGGCACCCCACAAGGCTCACCAATATCACCTCTTCTGTTTGTCATCAATGTCTCGTCATTCCACTTTCCAGTACTGCGTGGGTTGATCTTGTCCTATGTGGATGACCTCGCAGTGACTGTTGCCTCCAGCTTCTACAGAAGGAATGTCCAACACCTCCAACATCTAGTCAAGATGTTGACTCAAAGGAGCAGGTGTCTTGGAGTCTCCTTCTCGGTACCCAAAACTGAACTCATGCACTGCAGGATATCCAGACAAAGGGACCTCGCATCCAGTCTTCCCATCGTTATTGACTGATTCCTTTTCCGCCCCTCAGGGGTGGTCCGTTGGCTCAGCCATTGGTTTGAGCCTGCCTCTTGCTCCCTCAGGTGGGCTACCAACACCTCCTTCTCGAAACGTCTTGCACTTGTCCAAGGTACCTTCTCAATGCTCAAGAGGCTTTCAGGTCCCGGTAAGGGGCTCGCCCCCTCCCTCTCCTACAGGCTAGCGTCCTCCCTCCTTGCACCTCACTCCTCGCACCCATACTCCTCTTTGGTGCAGACCTGTTCTCACCCTCATCTACCATGACAGACCATCTTGCTGTCTTTTGGAGACAGGTCCAGCGATGGGTCACCAACTGTTTCTCAGAGACATCTTCTAGCATCCTCCCATGCGAGTCAGCTCTTCCACCGATACAATGCCTTATTGAACACCGTCAAGTGCAGGATAGTCAGCGACACTA
>NW_003299074.1:67726-71093 GCF_000151645.1 Tuber melanosporum
CATCTCGCACTTGATGCAATAGCCCACTGTGTACGCAAGCTTGTTGGCCATCTCTCTTGTGTACCTCCAGCATCTCCTGTCCTCCTCCCTGAGCCCCTGCCCCTCGTGGACCCTGGCATCCCCCCGTTCCCAGCCCTGAAAAGAGGTTGGCATTAGTTTCTCCTGAATGGGTGGACTAAACAATACCCACCACCACCCCGATACGCTTACATGCCCTCGCTGTCGCCCTACCCCTTCATGGGATTGGGTAAATTCATAGTGGGCAGAATTCACCAGATAAGGTCAGGAAAAAGCTATCTGGGTGCCTACCACTCCTGGAGAGACCCGGATACCCCGGACACATGCCCCTACTGCGAGGAGGAGCCTGAGTCTTTCCATCATGCCATTCTAGGCTGCCCCTCCCACAGCAGAGCCAGAGACGTCCACCTCCCGGGGGTTGAGTGCCTGGACAAAGGGGAACTCATTTAGATATTACCGGAATTACTTCACGGCCTATCCGCCTACATAGCCACAACTTCGGTTGGCTTCCCCCCAGGCATGCCCATACCTAGATAGCCCCCCCCTGGGTTCTGACAACTCGAGAGCCCCACTTCCTCACTTGGTTCCTCGTCCTCGGCCTAAGCCGCTGGTGAGAGCACGCTCCTTTGGTTTCCTTACTTATAGGATTTCTTTATATTTAATTTGAATGTTTCCTTTTATAGTTAGCTGTTTATGTGCTTTGCGATATGAGTTGTTCATGCTTGTTGGAGGCACTGGTTTGGTTTCCTTTGTTTTTGTTTGTTTTGGGATTAAGGTTTTGTTTATGCCATAGCTACTGCTGTATGTGAGTTCTTGTACCTAAACAATGAATATATGATTATAAAATAAAAAAAAAAAAAAAAGAAATACCTCTGGTATACATGCTCTGCGCCCTCTTCTACATGCTCCGCACCCTCTTCTTTCCCCCCCCCTACGTTTTACCTCTGCTCTCAACACCATTAGCATCTGGTGAATAAACTCCTTACACTTTCACGATCCTCTTAGCCTATATCCGGGGATTATCTCTCCTTACTGGGCCATGGACTCCTCCCCTCACTCTCATTCCAGCACACCTGTCTCCAACCAGGGCCCTGCCTCTCACCCTCCTTCGAGGCTGTCTTCAGCTACACCAATCTTCACTATTCATGACAACCTAGCTAGGCTTATCCCTGCTGCGAGAGTCCTGCAAGACTGGCTTCCCGAAAGCTTACCCCCAATCTCCCACCAGGAGGTGCTAGAACTCCCTACCGGAGAGTGCTACCTGCTTCCCCTGGTCTCCTCTCTAGTGCATGGCATGTCCACACTCTCCTGAACCATCGAGGAACTCAATACGAGAATTCACGACCTATCTTCCCAGATTGCCAACACGCTCCCTTCCAACAACACCCCGGTCAACGCCACCAACATTTCGGCGAACCCCGTGGCCTCCCTCCAAGCATTAATCAGGGATCTGTCCACTAGGTTGGTGGCAAACCCCGCTCCTCCACCCCAACCGCCTATGTTGGCTCCCACTGCCCCGCTCCATCAACCTTCCCGAAAGGGTAAAGAGTCAGCCACCAACACCTCTGCCCCCATGCTCCCTGAGGTCCTACCCTCGGGATACCCAGCGTTTTGTGACCCAGACATCCCAAACTATGACACGGCGATAGCCAAGTACTGGGGAAACCCTGCTGCCTTTGTGGCCAAATACCCTAGAACATGGGAAGTACAGTAATGGAGCAACGGCAAATACCCCGACCTGGCTGAATTCCTGCCCAGCATCCCCAACCAAGATGACCCCCCACCTGGTAAGACCGGACTGTCCTACTCTGAGGCCGCATCCTCAGGGCCCTCAAGGGCTAAGAAAAAACAAGGTGCTTCCACCCCCTCAGCAGTACAAGTCGCGAAGACAGTCCTGAGGTCGACTAGTCCTCCCGCCCCTCGGCTACTGCCTGCTGCTGAGAGAAGGTTCTTTACACCTCAATCTCTTGCCACTCACCACCCCCTGAGTAGAGAAATAGCGGCTTCCTTCCCAGACACAGCCGCAACTGTCCTTAAAGAGGCCAATTGTCCCCTCCCAAAAGCCTTTACAGCAAAGATGAACAATCTTGGCATAGTGACCCTCTTTGCCCTTGATCCTCACACTCAAGCAACTGCATACGCACCATACTACGAAGCCCTCTCCTCCCGTCTAAACAAAGCCTACCCTGCGGGCGACAACCCTTACCTCTGCTTCTGACCTGCACCCAACGAGATGCAGCTAGCAGTTCACTCCCTCCCCATCTCATTCCTTCCTGATGATCAAGATGCCCTGTTGGGGACACTGAGGGAAACTATTCTGAATGTCAAGGAAGTACAAATCCTCTCAGTACTGTTCCTCGTTCAAGACGAGGAGATTCGCCTCTCCAAGGCAAACAACTCATGCATTGTCACGGTCGCACCCACAGATGTGGACAAGATGGTGGGCAGGACCGTCCTCTATGCCTCACACTGCTAGATCGAAAGAGCCTTCTCCGCGAACAAATTCACTCAATGCAAGAACTGCTGGGGCTATGGCCACCAAGCACCCAGATGCAAAACCGACCACCCTGTCTGCCCAATATGTGCCCTCAGCCACACAAAGGCGACTCACCGCTGCCAGAACCCGACATGCCCCAAAGGTGGCAACCTCAAACATGTAGCGTACTGCTGCCCCACCTCCGTCCCCTTTTGTACCAACTGTTCCTCCGCCCACCCAGCCTTCGATCAATCATGCACAAATCGACCAAAGCCCCCTCCCCTGCCCTCCTCCGAGTCCCCTCCCCCCGTGGAAGAAGAAATGGATATGCAAGACAATGGAGGAGAGGGTTCTTCGACCAGACAGCCTCGGCCCCAGAGCCTTGCTCCTTCCGTCGACCTGGGAGATGGTCTCGCCACAAGAGCCCCCCCCTAGCCTCCCTTTCTCGACCCCCTTCAGAAGACCTGGGAATGTCTTCCCCGTCCCCAGCACCCCATCGTGCCCCCAAGGAACTGACCCCTCCCATACCCAGGAGGATATCACTCCCACCCCAGTCCCCAAACCACCAGTGGGTTCGTCCCGTTAATGCAAGACAACCGCTCTACTCCCTCTCCTTTCCCGGTTTCTACTACTCCTCAGCACAGCACTAGCTCTTTTTCCCTCATTCAATACAACTGCATGGGTAGCTGGAATGTGTTTCTCTCACTTTTTAATTCTTTAGTTGCTTTGCCCTCCCCTCCTGTGCTTGTTGCTCTTCAAGACCCTCCTTTCTTCCATGGAAAACTCCCACAATTCGCTGGCTTCAAGTTCTTTCACCCCCCGACAGTGCTTGGGGTGAAGCCATGAGTGGCAGTGTTTGCACTTCGTGCCTTT
>NW_003299074.1:71243-76476 GCF_000151645.1 Tuber melanosporum
CAGGCCCTTTTCTTGGACTCATCGGGCGTTACTTTAACTTAGATGTAATGGCAGTGGATGTCTACACCCCGTCAGGCTTGTTTGACTCCTCCCACGAGAAATTTCGTTTGGTTAACCTTTATTCCCTTTGGACGACCTCATCACTCTACCGCTCTGTTTCCCCAGAGAAAGCTTACCCCGATCTCGATTTCCCCACCCTCGTGGTGGGAGATTTCAACCTACACCACCCACAATGGGATCCCGACTGACCTCTCAGGAAAAGGGAGATCCAAACCTCCACTCTATATGCAGAAATGTCGCAAGAAAGATATTTCTCCCTCTTGAATACTCCCAGAGTGTTTACTCGATTCTCACAAGGCCAAGACCATGCTCCGTCTGTGCTTGACCTGGCCTTCAACCAGCATCTTGCACCCTTTGTGGAAATATGGGACTCGTCTCTCCAGTCTACCGGGTCAGATCACGTCCCGATATCCATAACACTTACCTCTCCACTTCTCTCCCCCCTCCAGCTCATACCGCACTGGAAGGCTACCGACTGGACCAAGGTCATGGAGGACCTCAGCTCCCTCACGATTATGCCACCTCCACCCCTTCCCACTCAGAAGGCACTTAGCACGTAGCTTGACATCAACCTTGGCAGGATAAGCTTAGTCCTCGCCAGATATACACCGATGAAAAAACTCTCAATAAGGTCAAAACCTTGGTAGTCTGACACCTTGACTGACTTGAGGAAAGTCTACCATTCCTGTGCTCGAGAAGCCCATACATCCCCTTCTGATAACACTCGAGCCTCTGCTCGCTTGGCCAAAAATGCTTATTTTAAGGCTATAAAGAAGGCTAAGAAAGAGCACTGGTCACGCTTCCTTGAGAGTGCTACCCCCCAAAATGTATGGACGGCCAAAAGATTCGCCTTCGATAAACCCCCAGAGCTTTTCCCATCCCTCCCACAAGCAACATCACTCATGGAACTGAATGACACCCTGCTTTCCCACTTTTTCCCTCCTAGGCCCCCTGCATTCTGCCCGCCGATTCTCAGGGCCTTGAAAGATGCACCCCCCCTACTGGCAGAAGAGATAGCTGTGGCACTCAAAAAGTCCTCATCCTCCTCGGCCCCCGGTCCCAACCTTTTCCCATACTCATTCTGGAAGAAGGTTAATATAGCCCGTCCCTCCCTGCTTATTGAGCGACTCTCTCCACTAGTCTGTTTCGGATTCCACCCAGCGTCACTCAAGATGGCGAACAGAGTGGTCCTAGACAAACTAGGCAAACCCTCTTACGACACACCTGCTTCCTTCATAATAATTGTCCTCCTTGAAACGGTCTCCAAGATCTTGGAGAGGATAATCGCAAATCACCTCTCACCGTTGGCTAGGTCGTTAGGCCAGCTACACCTACATTAATGCGGCTCTCTTCCGGGGCTCAGCACCTTCAATGGCTGCGCGACTCAGGCTCACGAAGTTCAAACTCTGCAACGGCCCCAGCTGGTTGCGTCTACCTTGTTCTTTGATATCAAGGGAGGTTTTGATAATGTCTCCCCTAATGACCTCTTTCATATGCTGCGTTCAAAGGGTATACCTCCATACCTCTGCTCCTGAGTTAGGTCCTTCCTGACAGGAAGGCAATGCCATCTCGTTTTTCAGGGATCGCCTAGGGTGTTCAAACCCGTTCAGGTTGGCACTCCGCAAGGATCGCCAATATTACCTCTTCTGTTTGCTATCTATGTCTCGTCCCTCCACTTTCCGGTACAGCGTCAGTTAATCCTGTCTTATGTGGATGACTTCGCAGTGACTGTTGCCTCCAGCTCCTATAGGAGGAATGTCTAACACCTCCAACATCTTGTCAAGATGTTGACTCAAAGGAGCAGGCGTCTTGGGGTCTCCTTCTCGGTACCCAAAACTGAACTCATGCACTGGAGGTCGCCCAGACAAAGGGACCTCGCATTCACTGTCCCAATAGTTATTGATGGACTGCTGTTCCGCCCCTCCGGTGTGGTCCATTGGCTCGGCCACTGGTTTGAGCCGGCCTCTTGTTCTCTCCGGTGGGCTAATAGCACCCATTTCTCAAAACATTTAGCACATGCCCAGGGTGCCTTCTCCATGCTTAAGAGGCTATCGGGTCCAGGAAAGAAGCTCGCACCCTTCCTCAGCCACAGGCTAATGTCATCCCTCCTCGCACCCATACTCCTCTTCGGAGCAGATCTATTCTCACCCTCTGCAATAATGACCGACCAGCTTGCTGTCTTTTGGAGACAGGTTCAGCGTTGGGTCACCAACTGTTTCTCTGAAACCCCCACCGGTATCCTCCCCTACAAGTTGGCCCTTCCCCCGATACAATGCCTCATTGAACACTAACAGCACCTGGCGGCGCTGAGGATAGTGTGCAGCCTCCCGGAAAGAAACCCAGCAACTGCTCGGCTGCACTGCTCCTTTCCTACAACCTCTTGCTACCGCTCCCCAGAGGACTACCGCGCGTTGACGGTGGGGCTCACACTGGGCTACAGGCTCCTGGATTGGAAAACTCCTGAGCCAACCCCTCCGGTAAGGAGTCATCTCCCACTTGACGCAATAGCCCACCGCGTAGGTAAGCTTGTTGGTCATCTTGCTAGGATCCCACCAGCATCACCTGCCCTGCTCCCTGAGTCCTTGTCCCCTGTGGCACCTGACAACCCTTCTTTTCCAGCCCTTAAGAAAGGCTGTCGTCAGTTCCTCCTAAAGACTTGAACAAAAAATACCCGTCTCACCTCCAATATGTCTACTTGCCCACTCTGTCACCTCACTCCTTCATGGGCTTGGGGAAGTTCATAGCGGACAGGATCTACCAGATGAGGTGAGGAAAGAGCTACCTGGCCGGCCACCGATCATGGAGAGACCCAGACACCCTCGAGATGTGCCCCTACTGCAAGGAGGAACCTGAGTCCTTCCACCACACCATTCTTGAATGCCCATCGCATAGAAGAGCCAGAGACACCCACCTCCAGGGAGTCGAGTGCCTTGATAAAGGGGAATCCATCTAGACATCGCCGGAACTGCTTCACGGCCTATCGACCTACATAGCTGCCACCTCGGTTGGCTTCCCCCCGGACATGCCTGCAATTCGGTACCCCTCCTCCAAGGCCCGACCAGTTGAGAGCCCCATTCCCTCACTTGTTTCCTCGCCCTCGGCCTAAGCAGATGGTAAGAGCATACTTTTTTGTTTTCCTTACTTGTAGGATTTCTTTATGTTTAGTTTGAGTCATTCCCTTTATGGTTAGCTGGTTATGCGCTTTGCGATATGGGTTGTTCGCACTTATTGGAGGCAATAGTTTGGTTTCCTTTGTTTTGTTTGCGTTGGGATTAAGGTTTTGTTTACGCCATAGCTACCGCTGCATGCAAGTTCTTGTACCTAAACAATGAATACATGATAATAATAATAATAATAATAATAAAAAAAAAAGAAAAAAAAACTACTTCTAGTATACTGCCCAAGGTGCCTTCTCCATGCTTAAAAGACTGTCAGGTCCCGGTAAGGGGCTTGCCCTCTTCCTCTACCACAGGCTAGCGTCCTCCCTCCTCGCACCCATACTCCTCTTCGGTGTGGATCTCATCACACCCTCTGCAGCCATGACTGACCGGCTTGTTGTCTTTTGGAGGCAGGTCCAGCGATGGGTAACCAACTGCTTCTCTGAGACCCCTACCGGCATCCTTCCCTGCGAGTCGGCCCTTCCCCCGATACAATGCCTTATTGAACACTGTCAGCGCCTGGCGGCGCTGAGGATGGTGTGCCTACCACTAGAAAGAAACCTGGCCATGGCACGGCTGCACTATTCCTTCCCTACTACCTCTTGCTACCGCTCCCTGGAGGACCACCGCGCCTTGATGATTGGGCTTACTCAGGCTACAGGCCCCTGAATTGGAAAACCCCCAAGCTATCCCCTCCGGTAAGGAGGCATCTCCCACTTGACGCAATAGCCCACCGTGTAGCCAAGCTTGTCGGTCATCTTTCTAGGGTCCCACCAGCATCACCTGCCCTGCTCCCTAAGCCCTTGCCCCCTGCAGCCCCTGGCGACCCTCCTTTTCCAGCCCTCAAGAAAGGATGTAGTCAGTTTCTCCTAAACATATGGACTAAACAATACCCACCACCACCCAAATACGTCTACTCGCCCACTCTGTCACCCCACTCCTTCATGGGCTTAGGGAAGTTCATAGCGGGCAGAATCCACCAGATGAGGTCAGGAAGAAGCTACCTGGCCGGCCACCACTCCTTCAGAGACCCGGATACCCTAGACACATGCCCCTACTGTGAGGAGGAGCCAGAGTCTTTCCACCACGCCATTTTTGAATACCCATTGTACAACAGAGTCAGAGACACTCACCTCCCGGGAGTCGAGTACCTGGACAAAGGGGAACCCATCTGGACACCTCGGATCTGCTTCACGGCCTATCCACCTACATCTCCGAGACTTCGGTCGGCTTCCCCCCAAACATGCCTGCACTCAGAGCTCCCCCCGCTGTGGCCCGCCCTGTCACGAATTCCCCTTCCTCCTGCAGATCCTCATCCTTGGCCTAAGCCGTGGAGGGTGAGCACAACTTTTTTGTTTTCCTTGTTTGTAGGATTTCTTTATGTTTAGTTTGAATGTTTCCCTTGATAGCTAGCTATTTATGCGCTTTGCGATATTGGTTGTTCGCACTTATTGGAGGCACTAGTTTTGTTTTTTTTGTTTTTGTTTGTTTTGGGATTAAGGTTTTGTTTATGCCATAGCCACCGCTACATGCGAGTTCTTGTACCTAAACAAAGAATACATGATTATAAAAAATAAAAATATAAAAATAAAAATACCTCTTGTATACCATACACTATCGCTCCTACTTTCTTCCTACATGGTTTGGCAATATTACGTCAACTATTGTGGGCCTCTCCCACTCCCCTCTTCTTCCACGATGGTTCCTGCCTAAGAGTACAGTAACTCTTCCATCCTCTCCTGCCTTTGCCTCTCTGGTCTCTTGTTTGCTTAATAGGAGAGTTATCTGAGCTCACCCAATAATCCTGTCTAGTTAATTCGTGCTCGGTTAAGTTTCGCTTAGTAGGCTTCCTTACTTTGCTTCCGGTCAGTATTGGGAGTGGTGGACATCTTTCTCCCCACTTGCATGATCCCTGTTGAGAAACGCCTCAGCTAGAATCTTCGGAGCCTGTCTTGTGATAAGATTTGACTATACAGTTGAAAGTGCCCTTCACTGCGGAGCAGTTACCGGACTGT
>NW_003299074.1:76626-108909 GCF_000151645.1 Tuber melanosporum
GGATTGCGGGTCGGCAATCGGGATTCAGCCAAGAGTTGCCAAGGCATGATTAGTAATGTGCAATGATATTTACTACGATATAACAATAACTAAAGAATTACAACTTGCCTATTCTAGATGCACAGTACTTTTCAGTGCTTTGAATGGCCCAAGCGGATGTCTAATAATATTGGAGACTTTACAGTTCACTGGGCGAAAAATGAAAACATGCGGAATGAAGTGGGAAGAGAAGTTTATACCTTCTGAATTGTAAAAAGATATTTATATATGCAGAAACTATCTAATAAGTGGCTTAGGTTAAAGGAACACGATGATGACTTTTATATACAACATTGGTAAATTGATTAGTCACATACTGGAGTCCATTATAGTAAGCATCCAGTATTTGAGTACTCTTCCACTAATACTTGAGAACCAAAAGTGGAGGTACTTCCTCCAAGGCCTTGGAAACAGTCTTAACCAATGAGGGCCAATTGTATTGACAATACTTGTGGGTAAAGCACTTGGCCCTTCCCTATCTGTATTCTATCCAATTGAGCTCACACTGAAACTTGGGAAATAATAAGCAAAGATGACTACGTTTCTCAATCTCTTCTTCCAAGCGTGACCTTTGCTCTAAAAAGTCAGGGTGTATAGAGAGCAGCCTTCTTGCACAACAAGAATTGCTAGAGTGGCTTTTGTCCTGCTTCAATTTTCTGCTCTTACAGTCAAGTTGCAATCTACCCTGTGGCCATAAACTACGTTCTTGCAAAACTTGCTTACACCCTTTAGGCTTTCCTCTCCAACCTTCAGGTATAGACAGGTCATTCTTGTTAAAGCTCATTTGCTGGGTATGTAGGTTAACTCTATCTAGTTTATAATACCATCCATTTCGCATTTGAGGCTACTTTCCACCAGGATCCATATTCATATGAGATGCTTGAAGGGCATCTACAGCATCTGCAGTATGAGAGGTGGTGTGATCAAAAAGGAAGAGAGCTTGGGCATTGGGAAATGTCGCTTCAAATATAGGGATCGCAATATTGAGAACATGATTAACTAGATTATCGCCTTTCCACCCAGATCTATTACTAACTTTAATATATTCTGTAGCTTGTCTTGGATTGATCTGAAGGCTAGGGATTAGCTCTATGTTTCTAGTTGTGAGTATTGTAGGAAGTGGAATTGTAGATGGCATTTCAAGCTTATGCCAGGGAAGAATAAAATCAGATACCATGAAACCTTGTCCCTTTGATTTCTTTCTGATAAGATGCTTATTCTTATGGACCCAACGATGATGCACTCCATCATTTGAGTGGAATGTGCATTCATCATGTGCACATGGAATTAGAAGTCTCTTTCCAGCCGGCAAGGGAGTTTGATCCAAAATTCCTGCAGAGGACCATTTTGGCATTCTTGGTTCCAGCTCCTTCCACCTTAGAAGAAAGCAGTGCTGCAGATAAAAAACCACCTCTGGCTTCTCATGTCTATCAATATAGACACCTTTTCTAACCTCTTTCCACTCAAAACCTAACTTTTTCAACCAGCGAATTCCAGTTGATGCAGTTACACTCATTCGTCCCTTTGTATACTTGTCAATCAAGGCATAATAAACACAAGATATCCGAGGTTCTGGATTTTGGTGACTTGTATGAGTTGCCCATTACTCTGTGACTGCCTTTGCAAGTCCATGTCCCGAAATATCTAAATTATTATCAATTAGTACCTATATACTTAACATTGGCAAGTTAAAAGTACAAGATAGAAATGCTTACTCTTACCAGCACCTTCTATGTACTCACATACTGCAATTAATGTGCCTTCATTATTCAGCATACTTTGTGACTTTGCATGTTTGCCCCTCAGACTAGCAACAATGGTTCTAGTCTTAATCCAACTCTTTTCCCACCAAATGATATTTTCTGCTGTATACTTGCTTCTTCCCCAGCCAATAGCAGTATTTAGTGATGCACTCTTCCAAGGAAGATCTGGATGCTTCAACTACCAGTTCATGAACTGGAATACTTGAAAGTAATGGTCAAGATCATGATTATTGGAGGAGCTTCACTTTTTCCAATACAGAACTCTATGTATATCTGTAATTCCTTTATATATTATTAGCTTTTAGTTTATCTTTATACTAATTTTAGATTTTTAATTTATAATATTGAGTTATACCTTTTTGTAAAACAGTAGCTCTCATTTCTTTGCTGACCATTGGCCATTTCTCTTCAACTTCTCTTACCAGATCCTCCCAATTATTATCATTCCCATCTATACCTAGCCCCTCCTGCTGTTCTAACTGCTCTTTCTCTTGCTGTGCTCTGTGCCACTGTGTGCTCCTTGAGAGTCCATTACCACTACTAGTATTGCTACTGCTTCTAGCATTATTGGAATTTATTTTGGATAGAGTAGCAGGTTTGTTTGTTATTTTTAGCATAACTGACTTTGTGATAGCTGGATGAGAATTGACCTGCTGGTCTTCAGATCCAGATTTGTCATGAGGGATATTGGAAAAGTGAATTAGAGAATTAAAAAGATTACATAACTTTTTGGAATGGTCCCCTTGGGAGCCAGCAGAATGCAAGCGCTTTTGCTTATCATTTAGAGGAGGCATATTATTGTTGAAGGTTTACTGAAGTTGAAATTCATTACTAATTATCATATCTATTACAATTGTAATGATCCCCCTTCAGATAGTTAGTTCTTGGCGACAGGGAACGATACTTATCTTTTCTTTCCCTTTCTTTCTTTGCCTTACGATAGCCCTAGGCCTCTGCCTATGTTACCGATAGTACAAGACCTTTGTGTTCTATCGGAAACACCTATCGTAAGCTTTCTCTAACTCGTCTTCGTAACGAGTGCTTCTTGGCATAAGGATAACGTTGCAATAAGGATAAAGATCGTAAAGGTGTTTTATATTCGTTAAAGTAATATGTAGGAAATGTACTTAGAACAAAGCGTGAACAACCTATCTTCCTCGGCCGCATCGGCCTCCTTATATAGTGTTCTTCCCGCCTTTAGTCATGTGACCTAAAGTGGTCACATGTGCGAAACTAAATCACAACAAGCTAGTCATGTGACCAAAGTGATCACATGCTCAAAACCTATGACCTCCTAGCGAGGTTATGTGCTAAACTCATAAACCAATCATAGCGCAATAAACAAGTCATATGACTCCACTGAGTCATATGCACGAAACCCATGACATCATAATGAGGTCATGTGTGAAACATAAATCATATGCGCAAGGCTTGCCTGTAAGGCACACTCGTAAGGCATACTCGTCAGGCACATGTCCCATGACTCATACTTGAGCCATGTGCGAAAGCATCACAAATTCCACACATAACTAATCATATAACCTGAATAGGTCATATGCGTGAAACAATAACATACCTGTGACTCATAACCATGTGTCACGTGAAAAACCCTTTCCTCGCTAAGCCACGTTCGTGACAACAATCCTTACTCTATTTCTTTTTCAATATTATTATGTCTTAGTCATCTCCTTTTTCTACGGTATATTTTATCCTGCTACCGAGTAGAACCTATCACTTGTTTCACTCTCACCAAAATTTTCACTTTTCAAACTGGAACTACGTTCCCAGAAGCTTCTTAATTTCAATAAAAAAACCACTGACCTCTTCTCCTTGCAGATTGCTTTCTCTTAGTGGTTTTTTTATTTCTTTTATTTCTTTTGAGTGACTAGTTCAAAATTGCATTTGGCCTGTTTTGAGGACCCGGTTTGTGTCACTTTGCACTATACCTATCTTGTTACCAAGTTCTAGCCACAGTCGCCGTCCTCGCCTCATCCTTCTCCCTCCCTACTGTCAGCGTAATCCCCTTGACTAAGTGGCACTATCTCTCAGAGAACAAGTGTAACGATCCCTCTCTGGATAGTTAGTTCTTGGCGATGGGGAATGATACTTCTCTTTCTATCTTCTTCTTTCTTCGTCGTATGATAGCCATAGGCCTCTGCCTATGTTACCGATAGTACAAGACCTTTGTCTTCTATCAGGAATGCCTATCGTAAGCTTTCTCTAACTCGTCTTTATGAAGGACTTTTCTCGGCGTAAAAATAATGTTGCAATAAAGATAAAGATCGTAAAAATGTTTTATATTCGTTAAAGTAATAAGTAGGAAAAGTACTTAGAAATCAATCTAATTTTATTTAAACTCGTACCGCCAACACTGGCATACGACGAGCTCCCGCCGGCACAGGGATACCGCTAACTGGTATACCACTAATCCTAAGCTAACTAAGTCTACGGCCACACACCTGCCATCCCCGAGTCATGCCCGCACGAGAACTAATTACAAGACCATCAAACAACCCAGCGCCCGCCCCGGTTCAAGTCCGTAGCCCCTCTGGTATGAAGCCAACCAGCACTAAGTGGAGCCAAAGCCGAGTAAAAGACCAACCCAACCTAGTTCCTCGTCCAAAAATAAAAATCACTACCGCCCGGCCTAAACACTGTCCTGCAACACCTCCACCTCAGTAAAAGACCAATAAAACTAAAACAAATATAAACAACAGGCGACACCATGGCAGAGAGGAGGTGACCAACATGTCCACCTCGCGCATCCGCATGCCCGGCCGTCGACCCTATGAACCCACTTTGCCAAGTGCCTCCGAAGACCGTAATGGTGAGGAGGACCTGTACCTGCTACCTGTCCCTGAAAACAAAATCCAAAAACAAAAGAAATACATAGAGGTGGTGACAGACCAAAATGGTCAGTGGGGCCTACCTCCCACCCGTGGTGCCTTGCTCCCGCCAGCCATGCCCATTGCCAAACCAAAGAAACCAAACAAACCCCACAAAACCCAGCATGCAGAACACAAACAAGTCCAACCAGGTGGTCGCGACGCACTCTCCACACAGGTGCCCATCAGCCAACTGGTCCATCGGGGAGCCTTACAGCACTCAGCAGCTTCGCTCAACAGCCCAAGCCAGACTGGAAACAATTAATTAGACCTCGCCCAACCTGACGCAGGCCCGACCGGTGCTCACAGTTGCCTCTCCCTCCCCAATCAGCCCCCCCCAAGCCCCACACACCAGACGCCACAGAGCCCATCCAGCCCCTCCAGCCCCTCAGACAGATCAACCATCCGATAGCCACAGGACAGCGTATACCCAGCCCCACCAGGCAGCCATTGGTCTTGATCACTTGAACAGAGCCCCAACCCTCAACACCATATAGCCGAGGGGGGTCCACCAGCTACAGCCGGGAGCCACAAAGGAGGCAGCACCAACACCCAAAGCTATCAGCACCTGCCACACCGTCTAACCCAGTCGAGCCGAAGTCCAACCAAGCCAGGAAAGAGTAAGCAGAGCCAGCAGAAGCCAGCCCCACAGGTCCGGCAACAGGTACAGACCAAACGACGAGCAAGAGGCATCCCCCACTGACGCGACAAGAAGGGGGAAGGGCGAACGAACAGAAGCAGACAAACAGAAGGTAGGCCCCACTTGCAATGGGGGAAGCCGCCAACCACAGACCACAACAGAACCACCCAGACGCACAGACACTGCGAGTGTCTAGCAGCCAATCGTCCCACACCACTCCAGGCAGCAACAATAACCACACCAGGGGGTAAGAGTTTTTAGGGTCAAAGCCATCCCCACAAATGTGAGGAGGAGATGCCTGACTGAATCACCGTAAATGCCGCAAGGACAAAAACTCCAAGGGAACGGCGATAAACAACATCATAGGATTCTGACCGTAGAAAAGAAACGTAACAAAGAGGGGCTGGGCGGGTACTGCCATGCCACCTAAGGAATGATGCGGCCGGTACAACAAGTTGATACTTGGGAAGGTCATCAGTCTAACCCAAGGGCGTTTTGTATTGCAAGAACTAAGGACTCCGTTAAAACCCAACGAAAGATATGAGCTGGCCCAAAGAACGACACAGGTGATTCCCCCAAACACAATGTTCAATCCCCCTAATCGAACGCGAAACCTGAGAGTAGATGATAGACAGGAAGCGGTAGAAATTTTAGCGAAAGGGGCTCGTATGTGACCGTGAAGAAGTGCTCGAAGTGCTAGTATCATGAGATAACCAACCTAACGAAACGAGAGACAAACAAGTTGTCCGCCACGCAACACCTAACAAACCTCAACACCAAAGACCCCAGGAACTACTGAGCGAACTCAGATATCTCCCCCAGAATCAAAGGCATCAAGGCCCATCATGATGGCGAAAGAAAAGCTAGGGGCGAAGCGATGGCAAGGACGAGGAAAAGTACTTAGAGCAAAGCGTGAAGAACCTATCTTCCTCGGCCGCATTGGCCTCCTTATATAGTATTCTTCCTGCCCATAGTCATGTGACCTAAATTGGTCACATGTGCGAAACCAAATCATAACAAACTAATCATGTGACCAAAGTGATCACATGTTCAAAACCCATAACCTCATAGTGAGGTCATGTACAAAAACCCATAAACCAATCCTAACACAATAAACAAGTCATATGGCTCAACTGAGTCATATGCGCGAAACCTATGACCTCATAATGAGGTCATGTGCGAAACATAAATCATATGTGCAAGGCTTACCCGCAAGGCACACTCGCAAGGCATACTCACCAGACGCATGTCCCATGACTTATACTTGAGCCATGTACGAAAGCATCACAAATCCCACACATAACAAATCATATAACTCGAATGAGTCATATGCACAAAACAATAACGTACTTGTAACTCATAACCATGTGTCACATGAAAACCCTTTCCATGCTAAGCCACATTTGTGACATTAGCTCCCCTCCTCTTAAGCCTGAGTCCCATCAGGCTTTTTCTCCCTGTTTCAATAGTTGCCATCCTGCCGAGTGCTTGGTTCTTCTCAGCTTGTGGAACTTTTCGTCTGCTGTCCTCCATCTGACCCGTACTGATTCTAGGATCAGATTTGCCATCTTGATCGTGTGCCACTGATTATCGTTCAGCTGTCTTAGCTCCGCGATTGTTTTATTGTTTGACCAAATTGTGGCCTCAGCTTGGCCAGGTTGTTCTCAGAGTCCCTGGATCTGCCTGTGTAGGCTCCTGACGTCCAGTTCCGTGTCTGCTGAGGAGTTTTGGGCCCCTCTCTCCCTGGACCGCGTTCTCACGGCGCATGCCTTTCTGGCATCCTTTCCTTCCAACTCTTTCCTGCTTCCGTCCTTCTGCGGGTAGAATCGCGCAGATATTTGCTGTGTCCTGTACATCCTGCACCCATTTCTGAAGCATTGGCATCAATGCTTCAGAATGTGGTCCGGGAGTGGACCGTGCTTGCGACATTCTCTCGGGAACCATCCCGAGCCTTGTTTGTCACCAAAGTGTGTTTGGCAACCGTCGTCGTAGCATACCGTCGATCACATAGCGTTATACTCTGCTTGTTGTTCCCTTTCCTTGAGTTCTTCGTCGGTTGGCCCCATGAATGAGTATTCGGAGCTAGTGGGTGTGATTTGGTGGGGGCTATCGCCCCAGCCTTAGTGTTGTTGCATCGGGGCGGGTGTCTTTTCCCCGCCTTTGTCTTGGTTGAACGTGATCGTCACCTGGGCCAGGCCTTCATAGGTATCGCTAGTGGAAGGTTGAGATGGCTTCCTGTGCGTTATCGAAGTTGTGTGCGAAGTACCAAGTTTTAACCTGTTCGGGCGAATATCCTGTCCACTTAGCTCGGTATTGGAGGTGACCATGGAAGAAGCGGGAATCGACTATTTCATCGAGCTCATATTCTGGTTCTCCGTCGAGTTCGATCGGATGGGGAGGAATAAGTGTTTGCGAAGGAAACTTATTGTCGTTGTGTAATTCGTGGAGTGAGATGTGGAATGTATTGTGTATTTGCATTGAGGGGGGGAGGTCAAGTTTATAAGCTCGACTGCCCACTTTTTCCAGTATCCGGAATGGTCCTCTTTTCTTGTAGTCCAATTTCTTTAATGGTCGCGTTGTATAGATATTGTATAGTATTAGCCATACCATATCTGCTGGTTGTATGTTCGGATCTGGTCTTCGGTGCTTATCGTATTGTTCCTTCTGTCGTTGTT
Source organism: Tuber melanosporum (assembly GCF_000151645.1). NCBI lineage: Eukaryota > Fungi > Ascomycota > Pezizomycetes > Pezizales > Tuberaceae > Tuber > Tuber melanosporum. The sequence goes on from NW_003299074.1 coordinate 84,629, forward strand.
GTGCTTAACTCATTTCGTATTGTAATGTTTCCTGTAGTTTCCCTATATTGGTTTTGTCCGGTATCACATTATTAATCGTATGATATGTGGTCTCACTTTGTGGATGTTGTCCGTAATTTACGAAGAAGGGTGTCGTGCCAATTGTTTCTTGCTTTCTATTGTTGTATGCGAATTTGGCCATAGATAACAGCTTGTACCAATCATCTTGTTGATAATTGAGGTAGGCCCTTAAAGATTATTCGAGTATTGCATTTACCCGTTCCGTTTGTCCATCCATTTGTGGGTGGAACGCCGTGCTCATTCTGTTTTGTATTCCCATTTCTCCGGTTACTTTCTTCCATAGTCCCGATGTGAATAGTGTTCCTCGATCGGTAATAATATTCTTTAGAGGCCATGAAGTCGAAAGACCTCTCTGAAGAATGTTTGTATAAAATCCCTCGTGTTGATATCTGTTCTAACCGGAATAAAATGACTCATTTTGGTCAGACGATCTACCACAACCAGGATGCTATCGCAATTTTCCGATGCCAGTAGGTCCGTGATGAAATCTATAGTAATTGTTTTCCATGGTTGTTCGGGAACTTTGTTTGATTTTAGTAATCCATATGGTGTGTGTTTAGCCGTTTTCGTCCTTTGGTATATGTCGCAGCTTTTGACATATCGTTTGACATCTTCCCGCAGTCCTGGCCGATAGAATGACCTCATGACGAATTCCGTAGTTTTAGCCGTTCCCTCGTGTCCTGCAGTTCGGATATCATGGTGTTGTCGTATGATGTCTGACCTTATCCCCTCTTCTTCCGGGATCCATTGTTTTCTGTCGTACCACATATTTCCGTCCTTCCATTGGCATAAACCCACCGTGCCTCCTTTCATCTCCTTTTTTCCTTCCTTCAAGGCCTCTCTTACTGCCTGAATTGTTTTGTCTTTCTCATTTGCATTCTCAATTCCTCATTCCCCTGTTGATATGAATTGTATAACCTCCATCGCCTCGAAGTACATTTTTTGTAATAATGTTCGTGTTTTTTGTTTGATTCTTTCGTCTTCTTTCATTTGTGGTTTGACACTTGCAATCCTTGTAAGAGCATCTGGCTTTCCACTTTCTTTGCCTGGTCGGTATTCGATTTTGAAGTTGTATTTGCTGAGGTGTTCCATCCATCTTATCTGGCAGTAGTTCCGTTCTTTCGTAGTCATGAACGGGACCAGGTTTTTGTGGTCGGTTAGAACTCGGACTGGATGGTCATTGTTCAACACGTATCTCCTCCATTCTTTTAATCCTTGAACTATCGCCAATAGTTCTTTGTTTGCAACATCATAGTTGCACTCTACGGGGGTCATTGTCTTGAATCGCTAAGACACTGGCCTCTATTTTCCCTCATCGCATTGTTGCGATAGTATGCCTGAGCATACATATTTTGAGGCATCTGTTTCGATCATTGTCCTTCGGTTTGGGTTGAAATGAACCAGTATGGGTGCCGATATTAGATGCGTTCGTATTGCATCATTTGCTTTTTGTTCGGTTTCTCCCCATTCCCATTTCTTGTCTTTCTTTGTTAGAATATAGAGTGGTTTTGCAAGCCTGCTAAATCCCTCCATAAACCTTCCATAAAAGTTGCAGAATCCCATAAAGCATTAAACATCTGTTTTGTTGTTTGGTTTGGCCCAATCCCATATGGCTGCTGTTTTGACAGGGTCGACCTTCACTCCACTTTGATGATAAATCCGAGGTATTCTGTTTCTTCCTTATGGAATTTGCATTTTGTTGGTTTGATCTTTATTCCTGATCCTTGTATTGCGGCCATGATAATGCTGATATACTTTTGGTGTTGTTGTATGTTTTCTGAGTATATGAGTACATCATCCAAGTATACGATGCAACATATGTTGAGGTACTTATTAAGTACTTTGTTGATCCATCTCTGGAATGAAGCCGGTGCGTTGGTTAGCCGGAAGGGCATAACCAAGTATTTGAACATTCCGTATCTTGAGGGGAATGTAGTCTTCCATTCGTCTCCTGCCTTAATGCGTATATTGTGGTATGCATCCTTGATGTCGAATTTGGTAAAGTATTTTGCTGACTGCAGTCTGTCCAGTGCTTCTCCAATCAAGGGTAGTGGATATCAGTCTTTCTTGATAACCAAATTGAGGACTCTGTAGTCCACGCAGAGTCTCATTTTTCCGTCTTTCTTTTTGACGAATAGTATTGGGAATCCTCCTGACGCGAAGGAGTCCCTGCTCCATCCTCGTTTTAAGTTTTACTCGATGTACTTCCTAAGTTCTTCAAGCTCTGCTTCTCCCAGTGGGTTTAACTTCTTGTAGTAAATCTCTTTTGTCTTTCCCGTTTTTTCATCTTTGTCCAGCTGAATTTCATGATCGATTCCTGGTCTGCGAGGTGGTAGCTCCATAGCTTCCTCTTCTTGGAATAGATTCGTGAATTGGTGATATTCTTTTGGAACCAATTCCTTCCATCCCTTTTTGCTTTGATATTTCTTGTCCTGGATTGCTAGCTCTGTGCTGATATTGATTTTTACTAGAACTACTTTTTCGTCTTCATATGTCCATTTGAGAATTCCTGTTATATCTCCTCTTCGATAGTACCGTCCAAAGGCTTGTGCTGTAATCTCTTTAATCTCAATTCTTTTTGTTGTATCGAGCTGGTTTTAGTCTGTACTTCCAAATCCCTTGTTTCCGCTTGTGGTTTCTTCCAGTTGATCTACTTCAGGCGGATCCTGTTTGTTGATTTTTTCGATTATCAACTGTGCGATTCGATCGCCTTTCTGGACTTGGTAGTCCTCTCGAGCCAGGTTGGCCAGGACCACTTTTGTTTCACCTGTATAGTCAACATCGATCACCCCTGCCATGGTCATGAGCCGATATTTGACCGCTAGACCACTACGGGGTGCTATTCATCCATAGGTGCCTTCTGGAAGTCTAATGGCTATTCCCATCGCTATCGTTGCCTTCCCATTGGCAGGTATCTTGATTCCTTCGTTGGCATATAGGTCGTGTCCTGCTGCCCCTTTGGAACCCTAGGTAGGCATTCTTGCCTCTTGGTCCAGCCTTTGTATCCGGACTCTCTTATCTTGCCGCATCTCGGCGAACTTTGCATGCATAGTTTCTTCTTCCACTTCTCGTATCGGTGTTGAGAAGACCACAGGCGAACTGTTGAGACATCATGTCACACATAGTTCGCTTGTAAAGGTCATCTTGTTCTCGTTCCAATCGATCGTCAGATTATACTTTCGTAACCATGGCATTCCTAGGACTATCTCATGGTTTTTTAGATCTCCTACTTGAAAGGTTGCCGTTTCCCTATGGCTGTCAATGTCCATAGGTACTGTCGCTGTATGGGTTATAGGACCCATAGCGCTTGGCTTTCCATCCGCTAAGTAGACTTGTCTCGCTTTCTTCGCTTATTTGGTGCGGATGCCGTATTTGTCGCATATTTTTTTGTCGATGAAGTCTTCAGTGGCCCCAGAGTCGAGCATTGCATATATTGTTGTTTCGTGGTTTTCTTCATTGTATATCTTCGTTTTAATCATCACATGATCTCCATCTTCTTCTCCTCTTTGCGTATGTAGTACTGTGTAGTTGTTCACTAACTTGATGGGTTTTCCAGGTCCACATCTTGTGTCTCCCAGACCACCGTTTACTGAGGACCCTCGTCATTTTCCGCTGGTGAATCTTCTGCTATCATTTCGCAGATGTTGCTTCTTTTTTGATTTTGGAAACAATTATTTCCAGCAGCTCTGTTTCCTTGGTATCCGTTGTCAGGTCGGCTTCTGCATTCTTGTATCCGATGTCCTGCTTTTCCACACCTCAGGCAGAGTTTCCCGTTCATTCTTCTGGCGTATTCTTCCTTAGACAGGTTCAGAGCAGGTCTTACTCTTGTTTTGTCTAACTCCATTGGCTCGCCTGGTGGTAATGCTCAACTTTCTCCTCAAGTTGCTTGCAGTTTGAAGGTCCCATCCACATTCCTGGATGATAGGACCACCCTGTGTACTATAGTGTTTTCCGACTTGCTTCGAACCATGTTTAATTTGCTTTCTTTATCGATTGCCCATCTTGCAAATCGTTCGGCTGTCATATAGCATAGGACGGAGATTCCCCATGCCTCTCGGAATCTCTTGCTGTAGTTTCTCAGGTGGATGATGTAGAGAGTAGCATCATCAAACTCGGCCTCGTATTCCAATAGTCGGTATTCGTTCCAGTATGCTGAGAATGTTTGTTTTCCTTGCTGGAGTTTTTCTAGCTTTCGTCTTGCTGTTTCTTTGGCATTGGGATCTCCGAATCGTTCGCAGAGTGTCGCCTTAAACTCTTCATATGTGACCCATTTCCTCTGCTTCCTTCCATCTAGGGAAGGCATGATCCATTGTCCTGCAAGTCCTCTGAGCAGGGATTCCACATATGGAATCTTGATCTCATCATGATGATCTCCATATCCCTTAACAGCAAAATATCCTTCGTATTGCACTAAGAATATTTGTAGCTTGTCTTCAGTTCCTTCGTATGTGTCAGGCTCTTTTGCTTTCGGTCTTTGGACATTTCCTTGTCCTGTATTTCATGTGGCTGCAAGAAATGCCTGAAACTGATTTTGAGTCATTCCAAGTATGCTGGTTCCCGGTGCCGGAGTGGCTGGGGCCAGTGGCCCAGGTACTGCTGTTCCCAACATTCTCTCGGGTCATGGAGTTCCTGCAGGAGAACTATCGACTGGTGATCCTTTCTCTGGGGTTACTGGGCTTGCTGCTCTCGAGAGCTCTGCTGAAACATGATCTAAGTTGTCGCTAAATCCTCCTAGGTTAAGGTTTTTATCGTCGATGTCGATATCTCCTTCCCTGTCTGGATTGAAGGATGCCGTCTTGTCTCGTTTGGCGTCGCACTTAGGTGATGCTTTGTAATGTAACGATCCCTCTCTGGATAGTTAGTTCTTGGTGATGGGGAATAATACTTCTCTTTCTATCTTCATCTTTCTTGGTTGTATGATAGCTATAGGCCTCTGCCTACGTTACCGATAGTACAAGACCTTTGTCTTCTATCTGGAACGCCTATCGTAAGCTTTCTCTAACTCATCTTTGTAAAGAACTTTTCTCGGCATAACAATAACGTTGCAATAAAGATAAAGATCGTAAAGATGTTTTATATTCGTTAAAGTAATAAGTAGGAAAGGTACTTAGAACAAAGCGTGAAGAACCTCTCTTCCTCAGCCGCATTGGCCTCCTTATATAGTATTCTTCCTGCTCATAGTCATGTGACCTAAAGTGGTCACATGTGCGAAACCAAATCATAACAAACTAATCAACTGACTAAAGTGATTACATGTTCAAAACCCATGACCTCATAGCGAGATCATGTACAAAAACTCATAAACCAATCCGAACACAATAAACAAATCATATGACTCGACTGAGTCATATGCACGAAACCGATGACCTCATAATGAGGTCATGTGCGAAACATAAATCATATGTGTAAGGCTTACCAGCAAGGAACACTCGCAAGGCATACTCTCCAGGTGCACGTCCCATGACTCATACTTGAGCCATGTGCGAAAGCATCACAAATCCCACACATAACAAATCATATAACTCGAATGAGTCATATGCACAAAACAATAACATACCTGTGACTTATTACCATGTGTCACGTGAAAACGTTTTCCATACTAAGCCACATTCGTGACAACAAGGTACTATATGAGAGACACAGTAATATGGCAATAGTTCAGTTTCGGTTGGTTAGCACTGGAGCTTTGGCCCCTGCCTATCTTTTCTCTTTGGTCAGGTCAGCTGGTACCCTACTACTATCAGCTGATATCCTACTACTGTACCCTCTTTTTGCTACTGTGAGTAGCCCCACCAGTTCTCCCACATATACAGCACAGAGCTCCTGTTTCGTCATTACCTCCTATTTGTGGTGGGAGTTCTTTCCTTATGCTTTCTCCTACTCGTGTCCGTGGGTTATATACTCAAGACATATGTTTGTATTACCTATACAGTGTACCTGTTCGTTACTTCAACTTCACGGGCATGGTCTGTTCCACGGGTCAGGCTGGGTATCTGGTTATTGTAGGCGAGGAGTTGGTTTCAGCTGAGGGTTTGGGGTTTCCTAGGTTTGAGCTTTCTTCTGTTAGGTGGAGGGTATGTTGTTAGGATGAGGGATTTCCTTGCTTTGAAGAATGGATTTCTGGGCTTCCTGTCTTTACTGTTTGTAGATAGCCATATGGGATACTGGCAGGAGAGCTTTTTAGACCTGGGACTAGTTGGGTATCAATAGTTCTAGGCTAGACCCCTTTTTGTTCAAGTCATGGGATCTGAGGATCAGGCACCTAGCTGTTGGTATTAGCAGTTTTTGTAGTTGCAGTTTTTCTTCTAACTGCTGGAGAACAAGGCGGTGTGGAGGTTTGGGTCTACTTAGCACACACTTGTAGGATCCCTCAACCTTATCTTTACATTAGAACAGAAAATAAAAGGATACCAAAAAAAAAAAAAAGGACCCCCAGTACACATGAACTCAACATGAGGATTCACAACCTCTCTTCTTAAAGAGCCAACATCCTCTGCTCACAAAGCGGCCTGGTTGACACCAATAGTATTCTGGCAAGTTCCATGACCTCTCTTTAAGCATTGTTCAGGGATCTGTCTACCAGGTTGGTGGTCAATCCTGCCCCACTACCCCAACTACTGCTATTGACCCCCACTATCCCACCCTCCTGACCTTCCCGAAATGGTAAGGAACCAGCCACCAATACTCCTATCCCCACCCTTCCTTCAGTGTTACCCTCAGGATACCTGGCTCTGTATAACTTCGATATCACCAGCTACGATATGGTATTAGGTAAGTACCATGGCAACCTATCTACTTTGGCAGCAAAGTACTCCAGAACATAGGAGGTACAATAATGGAGGAATGGAAAGTATTCCAACCTAGCAGGATTCCTCCTTGGTATCCCTAACTCAATCAACCCCTCCCTAGAGCCTCAAAGGCCTCCTACTCTGATATTACTACCTCAGTACCCTCCAAAGGCAAGAAAAGGCTAGGTAACATGACTACCTCAGCAGCACAAGTCCCGAAAACAGTCTCTAGACTGGCTCGTCCCCCCACTCCACAGCCACTGCCTCCTACAAAGTGAAGGTTTTATACCCCTCTCACATTCCCTGCATCTTATAATCAGAGTAGAGATATAACAGCTTTCTTCTTTGACACTACAGCAATAGTCCTTAAAGAGGCCAATTGCCCTCTCGCAAAAGCCTTCACGGCCAATGTCAATGACTATAGCACTATAACCATCTTGATCCTTGACCCTTACATACTAGCTACAGCATACTCCCCCTACTATCATGCCCTCTCCTCCCATCTCAATAAATCCCACTTTGTGGGCGACAACTACTACCCCTACTTCTGTCGGGAGCCCCATGAGGTGCAGCTTACAATTCACTCTCTCCCCATCTCTTTCCTCCCTGACAACTAAGAAACTCTTCTGAGAGTATTGAGCAAAACTATCCTCAATGTCAAGGAGGTACAGATCCTCTCAGCCCAGTTCCTTGTACAGCATGAGGAGATATGCCTCTGCAAAGCAAACGCCTCATGTATCGTTACAGTCGCCCCTTCCAATGTGGAGAAGATAGTGTGTAAAACCGTTCTCTACACATTCAGATGCTGGATCGAATCCGATTTCACCATGAACAAATTCACCCAATGCAAGATCTGCTGGGGCCATGGCTACCAAGCAGCAACATGTAAAACAGACTATCCTACCTGCCCAACATTCACCTTCAGCCACACTAAGGCGGCTTACTGCTGCCGAAACCCAACTTGCCCCAAGGGTGGCAACCTAAAGCTAGTTGTTAACTGCTGCCCCACCTCTGTCCCATCTTGCTCTAACTGCTCTTCTACCCACTCCACCTGAATAGATATGCAGGATGATACAGGAGACGGTCCTTCCTCCAAATCTTAGCGGCTCCAATATCTTGCTTCTCCGATGAAGCTGGGAGATGGCCTACCACACAGATCCCCCCAACCTGCTGTTTTCCACCCTGTTTAGACTCCCAGGTAGAGTCTTCTCCATAACCCCATCACCTGCCCAAAGAGCACATCCCTCCTGATCCCAGGAGGAAATCACTCCCACCCCGATTCCCAAGCTGCAAATGGGTTCATCCCGATAATATATGACATCCACTCTACTCCCCCTCCTTTCCTAGTTTCTACTACTCTTCTGCAGAGCAGTAGCCTTTTTTCTCTCATTCAACACAACTGCTTGGCAAGCTAGAATGTGTTTCTTTCACTCTTTAATGCTTTAGTTGCTTTACCTCCCCCTCCTCTTGTTTGTAGCCCTTCAGGATCCCCAAGTTTTTCATGGCAAGCCACTACACTTTGCCAACTTTAACTCTTTTGCTACCCTGACGGCACCGGGGGAGCATTCGCCAGTAGCAGTTTTTGTCCTATGCTTCTTTTTTGATATTGTTTTATTGGTTCACTTATTCCCTGACAAGCTTACTATTATGGCAGTAGATATCTATACACCTTTTATCTTTTTTAACTCCTCATGTAAGAGGTTTAGAATTCTCAACCTCTACTGTCTCTGATTGTTTCCCTTACTTTGCCGAACCGTCTCACCCAAGGAGGCTTTTTCCATTCTCAATTTTCCCAACCTTGTGATAGGTGACTTCAACCTTCATTGCCCTTAATGGGACTCCAACCGCCCCCTACAGAAGGAGGAGATTCGCCCCGCTAGCCTATATACAGAACTCGTACAAGAACATTACTTCTTCCTCCTAAACACATGTGGGGTGTATATATATTTCTTCCAGGGGCAGTACCATGCCCTCTCAGTAATCAACTTGACTTGCTCCAATTATCATCTTTCTCCCTTTGTGGAATCATGGGACGAGTCTCTCCAATCCACTGGGTCAAACCATGTCGCCATATCTATAACACTCTCCTACCTCCTACTCCCCCCCTCATCAACTCGTACAGTATTGGAAAACCACTGAATGGCCCAAAGTCCAAGACAACTTAGCCTCACTTATAAATCCTCTACCTCCCTCTCCCNNNNAGGTGTGACACCCTGTGCAGCGAGAGTACATCTCACAGCCTTCCACTTGGCCAATAATGTCTATTTCAAGGCGATCAAGAACGCCAAGAACATTGAACAAGGTTCCTTGAGGGTGCAATCCCCTAAAACATGTGGACAGTGAAAAGGTTCACTTTCAGCAAGCCTCCAGAATACTTTCCATCTTTACCTAATGCAACCTCCCCTATGGAACTGCATTACATGCTACTTTCCTATTTATTCCCACCAAGACCCCCCACCTTCTGCCCACCTATTCTCAGATATTTTTGAGACATCCCCCCCCTGGTTGGCGAAAGAGGTATCCACCGTACTGAGCAAGTCCTCTTCCTCCTCAGTCCACGGACCTGATCTCTTACCCTACACAGTGTGGAAGAAGATCACTGCCGCCTGCCCCTCTCTCCTGGTCATACTTCTCTCTCCTTTAGTTTTGTTTGGCTTCCATCCAGCATCACTCAAGATGGCAAATGGGGTAGTACTAGATAAACCAGGTAAGCCCGCATATGACACCCCAGTCTCCTTTCGCATAATAGTTCTCCTGGAAACAATTTCCAAGGTTTTGAAAAGAATAATAGCGAACCGCCTCTTCCCATCCATGGGGCTCTCTCCTACGTCTTAGTACTATTGCTGCATGTGCTATACTGACCCACGAGGTTCAGACTCTTCAACGCGCATGACTTGTAGCCTCCACCCTGTTTCTTGACATTAAGGAGGGGTTCAATAATGTCTCTCCTAATGACCTCTTCCATATGTTGCACTCTAGCTGTATTCCTTCCTACCTTGGTTCCTGGACTAAGTCTTTTCTAACAGGCAGGTAATGCCATCTCGTCTTCCAGGGCTTACCCAGAGTTTTCAGAACAGTTCAGGTTGGTACCCTGTAAGGCTCACCCATCTTACCACTCCTGTTTGTAATCTACATCTCCTCTCACCACTTAGTAGTACCATGTAGGTTGATCCTCTTGTATGTGAACAACTTCATAGTAACTGTGGCCTCTAACTCCTACAGAAGGAACATCCAATACCTCCAGTATCTAGTTAAGATGTTGACTCAAATGGGTAGAAGGTTGGGTATCTTGTTCCCTATGCCTAAAATAGAACTTATGGATTGGTGAACCCCCCGACAAAAGAGTCCCATATCTAGTCTCCCCATAGTTATTGATGGCCTTCTCTTTTGCCCCTCAAGGGTGATCTGATAACTCAACATTTGGTTTGAGTCTGCCTTCTGTTCTCTCCCTTAGTCAATCAACACTCATCTTTCGAAATTCCTGAGGCTAGCCCAAGGCGCATTCTCCAAGCTCAAAAGACTGTCATACACTCAGAAAGAGCTAACTCCCTTTCTCTGCCACAGATTTGCCTCCTCGGTCCTGGCACCTATCCGGCTCTATGGGGCTAATCTCTTTTCCCCCTCAGCTTCTATAACAGACCAGCTGGCTGTCTTTTAGAGACAAGTCCTAATGTGAGTCACACACTGCTTCATAGAGACCCCCACTAGCATCCTCCCTTGTGAGTCAGCTCTTCCATCAATCTAATGTCTTATTAAGAACTGCCAATGCCTTGCGGCACTTAGGATAGTCTACCTCCTACAAGAGAGGAACCCAGCCACATCACATCTTCACTCTTCCTTCCCTTCCACCTCAGAATATTGCTCCCGAGAGTACTATCGCCTCCTGATAGTAGGCCTCACTTTAAGCTACCAGCCTCTGGATTAGAAAACACCACAATCGACCTTTCCTGTACGGAGACACCTTCCATGGAATGCTATAGCCTATAGATAGGCAAGCTTGTAGAGTATCTCCCCCATGTTCTCCCAGCATTGACAGCTCTCCTCTCTTTGCTACTGCCCTCTACGGCCCCAGGTGATCTCCCTTTCCTTGCCCTCAAGAAAGGCTGCTGCCAACTTCTCCTGAACACCTAGGCCAAATAGTACCTGCCTCCTCTCCGCTATGTGTATTCCCCTAAGCTGTTACCCTACCTGTTTATTGGACTTGGGAAATTCATTGCAAGATGCATCCATCAGATGAGGTCAGGAAAGAGCTACCTAGTGGATCACCACTCCTGGAAAGACGCAGACATCCTGTACATTTATCTCTATTATGAGATAGAGCTTGAGACTTTCTACCATGCTATCCTTATCGACCCTTCTCGCAAACGCACCAAGAACCGCCAACTCCTGGAGGTCGAGAGCCTAAGCGATGAGGTGCCCCTCTGGTTGTTATGTGCTCTTCTGCGCGGCTTGTCCACCTACATTTCTGTAACCTCAACTGGTTTCTCTCCTTAGATGACTGTGTTTAGAGATCTCACCTCTCTGTTCCAGCCCATTAGTAGCCACGTCTCTTCGTCCAACTCTTCATCTTTGGTTTAGTACAAGAGGAGACAAGTTCTTCTTATTCAGTTTCTGCAGTGTTAGGTTTTCTCTTATGTTTAGTTTAAATGTTTTCCTTTATATTTAGCAGTTTTACGCTTTGCCATATCGGTTGTTTATGAACGTGAGAGGTACTGGTTTCGGTTTCCTTTGTTATTATTTGACTTGCAATTAAGATTTTATTTACACCATAGCTAGTGCTGCATGTGAGTTCTTAGACCTTAATAACAAATACATAATAATAATAATAATAAACAATAAAAATAAAAATAAATAAAGAACCTCTGGTACAACACGCTTCGTCGCTCCTATTTTCCTCTCACATAGTTTGACAATGCCACCATCAACTATCATGTGTCATCTGCTCTCTCTTCTGCCCTCCTAACGGTTCTTGCCTAGGGATATAGTTTCTCTTCAACAGCCTCTTCCCCCCTTGCCTGGCTTGTCTTCCTGTTCACTTGATGGGTGAGTTATATTGGCCTTGCCCAGTAGTCCTGTCTTGCTTGAAGGGCTCACTTAGCTTTAGTACTATTAGATTCTTCTCTTCGTTTCCGGTCAGCACTGGAAGTGATAAATGTCATTCTCCCTACTTGCACAATCCCCGTTGGGGAACTCCTCGGTCAGTAACTTCGGGATCTGTCTGGTGGTGCGATTCAACTACATCCTCCTAGTTACCCAGTTTAAGCTGTAATTGCCTTCCTCCCCTTACCTCTCTGAATCCCTACCACTAGTGGGATCTCCTCCACTAAGTAATACTATATTTCCCTGAACAAGGAACTACATGAGAGACACGGTAAAACAGCAATAATTCAGGTTCTACTGCCAGGTTTGCTCTGGAGCCTTTGGCTCTCCCTTCACCTCCCACTTCAATTATATCAGCTTATACCCTACTGCCTCTCTCTCCTTTTGGCTAGTACCCTACAACCTTCTCCCTCCACTGCGTAGTGTTTCAGGTCTTTGACTTACCACCTACTCATAGTCAATCATTGGCTGCCACCCTACTGCTGGGTGGCATCCCTTCTGCCAAACATTTACTCCTTGGACCTGGCACTGAGGCCTCTTTTCTCAATTGACTGGTCATGATATTGCACTACATCTGTGGCTTAGCTGGTTGGAAGCATCCGGCCTCAACGCTCATAGCTAGCCATCTACTTTGGGGGCAGTTCTTTATAAATAACAATCTGGTAGTTTAGTACGCAGTAGTTACTTTTTTTTATAGCCCTTTTAGGTTCGATTAATTATAGGTAGAGTTTTTCCTTATGCTTTCCTACTTAGCTTGTTTGGTTTTCTTTCTGTTAGCTACATGTAGTTAGTGGGAGAGGGGTCTTTGGGTGAGGAATCTTCTTTGGCATATGATTGGCTTCCAGGTAAGACTGCTTCGCGTTCAAGTAGTGAGGTCTATGGACTGGGTACCTGAGTTGATCGCCTTTGCAGTATGTATAGTTGAGACCATACCAGAGGGCCTTGGGGATAAGGGTTTTCTCTTAGTCCGAGGTGGAGGAGTTTTCTTAATGCCATAGCTAGCACTGCATGTGATGTTCTTATACCTTAAACAAGGAATTAAACAATGATATCTTCCAAGAAAAAGAAAAAAAACTTCCAGTTACTCCCTAACAGAAAGATCCCACCTCAGTTCTCCCAATAGTTATTGATTGTCTGCTCTTTCACCCCTCAGGGATATTTTAGTAGCTTTGTTGCTGGTTTGAACCAGCCTTGTACTAACTCCACTGGGCAACTAACACCTATTTCTCAAAGCAATTGGTGCTAGCCCAAGGCATATTCTCCGTGTTGAAAATGTTATCAGGACTAGGAAAGGGGCTTGCTCCTTTCCTCTGTCATCAACTAGCCCCCTCCCTCCTTGTATCCATCCTACTCTATGGAGCAGATCTCTTCTCCCTCTCCACTTCTATGATGAACTGCTTAGCAGTATTCTGGAAACACATCCAGATGTGGATCACAAACCGCTTCATGGAGACCCCTACTGATACCCTCACCGGCAAGTCAGCTCTTCTACCCATCCAATATCTTATTAAACATTAACAGTGCCTCGTAGTGCTCAGGATGTTCTGTCTCCCACCTGAGAGGAATCTAGCTATATCGCGGCTCTACCTATCCTTTCCTACAACCTCATCTTTTGACTCACCTGAAGACCGCTGCCTGCTCACAGTAGGCCTTACACCAGGTTACAGATTCCTGAATTGGGGGACCTCGTACCTGACACCACCTGTGAGAAGACATCTTCTGCTAGATGTAATAGCTTACAGAGTAGTCAAGAAGAATTGCAGATAGCTACTCCTCCACACATGAACTACATAATATCCACTCCCTCCTCACTACATATGCTCCCTAATAGTGTGCATTGACAAATTTAACCACAATTCAACAATCGGTGGTAACCCATCCCTTTTTATCACTCTGTACTCTCAACAGTACCTAAACAAATTGCTTTAAGTCTACCAAGAAGAAACTATTCTGCTTAATTCGTTTTTTCAATAAACTATATCTTCTATTCTTCGCAGTCATGTCAAAAAACCTATTCCCTCCACACCTCTCTCTGAGTTTACTAGGAGGTGGATTCTCAGGTTACAAGAGCCTCAGATGAGATATCAGCAAATTTCCCACTACCTTAATATTCCCTACACTACTGTCTGAGACACAATTGTAAAGGGATATCAAGAAGGCAAGGAGAATAAGGGTAGAGAAAGACATCTTAAAACTACCAAGTCATAGGATAATGCTATAGTGAAGGAAGCTCTTAAAAATTACCATACTACCTATTCTGATATTGCTGAGCAAGTTACTCCCAATGTTTCTAGTAGGACAGTAAGGAGAAGACTTAAAAAAAAGCATTTTAGAAAGTGAATTGCAAAAGAAAGAGTTTATTTAGATGAGGATCTAGGTCAAGAGAGGTTGGAATAGGTATTAGCTCATAGGCATTGGACAAAGGAGATGTAGAAAAGGAAGGCAATGTGGGAGGATGAGGTAGCTGTGGAAAGGAGAGAAGGAAAGAGGAGAAAATAGGTTTTCAGATACCTATATGAGAAATGAAATAAGGATTGTGTTGAATCTAAGGCTAGGAGAGGAGAGAGAGGGATTAGCCAAATGATGACTGGTTGTTTTTATAGTCAAACTCATGGTCTTTTCTTACCTGTTTTTCTTGATCCTTTTTCTGCTAGGGGTGGAGTTACTGGGAAGTCAATTATTGATGTTTATAATCATTATGACTTTCTAGGAATATGGGAGAATATCAGAAAAAAGGTTGGAGAAGAAGAGGTATTTTTTATCATTGACAATGCTAAGACTCACTTGTCTTTTAGGAGATCGCTCAGAGGGCAGAAAATTACCCTGATGGAAATTCCTGCCTATTCACCAGATCTCAATCTAATTAAAAATATTTAGTTTCTGGTAAAAGGTAAGCTTCACAAGCGCTACCCTGAGCTATATCATATGAAGGGTGATATCAATGTGGTCAAGGCAATAGTAGAAGCCATTACTCATTGTTGGAAACTTCTTAACCTAAAGGTTTTTGATACTTTAGCTAGATCAATTATGGATAGAATAGAGGCAATTATTAAGACTAATGGATGGTATACCAAATATTAATTTCTACTACGTATTTACATCTTTTAATTTTTTTTCTAGTTTTCATAATAGTGGATTGGTGGGTGAGTGTGGTTGTCATTGCCGAAGATTGTCCTCTGTTGAATCAAGGTTAATTTTATTCATGCACAATACTAGCACCTCACCTCTTTATAGGACTCAGCAAGTTTATAGCAGTCTGCATCCATATGATGAGGTTAGGTAAGAGTTACCCAGCTGGCCACTACTTCTGGAGAGACCCAGAGGCCTCAGATATCTGTCCCTACTGCGAGATAGAACTCAAGACTTTTCACCATGCTATCCTCACCTGCCCTTCCCACAAATATACTAAAAACCTCTACCTCCTAGGAGTTGAGAGTCTGTGCAAAAAAGAGCCCCTCTGGTCATCTCAGGTCCTACTTTCCAGCTTGGCTGCTTATATCTCCACCACCTTAACAGGTTTCTCCTCTATGATGTCTGCATTTAGGAATTGGTCTCCTCAGAGGTCTGCCATTAAAGGTTCTGTCTTACCTTCCATCTCTCCATTCTCTGTTTAGTTTCAGAAGTTAGAAGGGCTTCTCTTAGTTGTTTCCTTTGTAATAGGTTTCCTTTGTTTATTTTGAATATTTCCCTTTATATTTTTGTATTATGTGTCTTATAATATTAGTTGTTCACAATAGTTGGAGGGACCAGTGTAGTTTCCTTTGTTCGAGTTTGTTTTGGGATTAAGGTTTTGATCATGTCATAGCTAGTACTGTACGCAAGTTCTTGTATCTTAACAATGAATAAATAATGATAAAAAAAGTTTTTATAGATCTTCAGTATAGCACGCTTTGTCTCTCCTATTTTCCTCCCACATAGTTTGACAACACTACAGTCAACTATCCTGGGTTATAGACCCTCTCCTCTTCCCCTTTGATAATTCCTATCTAGGGGTATAGTTTCTCCACAATAGCCTCTCCTACCTTTGCCTTCTATGTTTTCTGCCCACTTGATTAGAGAGTCATCTGGACCTCGCCCTGTAGTCCTGTCTTGCTTGGGGGGCTTGCATACCTTTGGTGTAGTTGACATCCTCTCTTCACTTCTGGTTAGCCCTTGTAGTAGTGGATGTCTTTCTCCCCACTTGTACAATCCACATTGCAAAATGCCTTGGCTAGTAACTTTAGGGTCTGTCTCTCGGTAATATTTGACCATACCCTCCTAGTCACTTGCTTCAAGTTATAATTGCCTTCCTCCCCTCGCTCTTCTCTTTTCTTAAGGTTATTGGCATCTCTTCCACTAAATGACACTATTATTAGGAATACCAGGATCTGATATCTAGGAATCACTCTAAGTAGGGTAACCCCACTCAGAACCAGAATCTCTGGTCTCCAACACCTCTCTCCAGCCCACTTACGGGACCCTCACATCATCATACATATCAATCTCAGTTGCATCCTGTAACTATAATGCCACAGAATTAAAGGTGTCAGAATAACACTATATACATCATAGCTGTCCATCTGACCAGATCCTGTTCACAAGATATATGAGAGGAGACCTTCAGCTAGGTCTGGGAAGTAGAACATAGTGAATCCATCAACTACTCAGTAGGTTACTAGGCTTCAAAAATGTAACATCTTTGACATAGGCTATAAGTAACAGGACATTTCACATGAAGAGATGGTAACAAATAATAAAAGATTTCAACAAGAGACTAATACATTCTCATCCACCCTACAATAACCAGAAGAGTCTAGAACTCTGAGGAACACTACCATAGAAGCCAATAGACTTCACGCAGTATTACAACTAGGTTTCAGAACATATTATAGCTGCGGGAATGACTTCCAATACTACAACAGTGATTGAAAACCCTGTTACCCAGAGCAACCAAAGATTGTCAGCAGAGGATTTAACTATCAATCCAGTGGAATAGCCTCTTGTAAATTAGTAGGAAGTCTTCCAGAAGTTATCTATCGATTGAATGAGTATTTATAAAAGTTTGAAGTCAGGAGACCGGAAAAGATTGTGATTACAACTACTTTTACAGATACAACCCGCAGATGAAGCTGATCATTTCATCAATGACAGAAACAATTAGAGCCAACTCAGTTCAACTTGAGAATTAGGCCATAAGTCTAAAGACTCTAATGATCAGATAATTACTATTGGGAACAGTATGATTCCTAGTTAGTTATATTGTAATTGCCAAAAAAGATGTAGTGATTTTCAGGGTCTCCAAGTGTTCACACCTTTGAAGAATACCTGACGTTGCGAGTTATAATCAGAGAGGTACATAATTGTATAATAAATATATGTAGTCTGTGAACACTCAGACATGGAATATAAATATTGAAGTGCCTTTTAAGTTTTAGCTATCATCAAGCAATGGAGAAGAGACCTTAACCATATAATATTGTCTTCACAATTCTATTTTACTTTACCTACTTTACTTCGCTCTTAGTAGTCATAAACGAAACAAGTATAATTTGAGCCTTCCTAGACAATCTCCATCTACAGAAATGAATCCTAGTTAGGCTAGACAATTCTGAAGTCTATTAGGTTGTCTCTGCCTAACAGCCATCTCTTGGAGAACAAGGTACCACATGAGAGAGGCAGTAATAGAGCAACAGTTCTGTTATACAGTGAGGCTTGGTCTGGGGTCTGTGGTCCTCCCTCCACTTACTCACTTTGATTATGTCAGCTCATACTCTACTGCCTCCCTACCTTTTAGCTGGTACCATACTACCATGTCTCTCTGCCACGTCGTGTTCTGGGATTTTGGCTTGCTGTCTTCCTGCAGTCAATCTTTGGCTAGCACTCTACTGCTGGGCAGCATCCCCTCTGCCAAATCTTCCGCTCCTTGAGTCAGGCACCATGACCCTGTTTCTCAGCTCGTGTATCTTGGTACAGTACTATTTCCTAGGTTCTGCAGGCTGGGAGCATTGGCCTTATGGCCTCTCGCCAGCCGCTCACTTCATAGGTGGTTTTACATATTGCAGTTTGGTGACAGTAGGCTGAGGTTTACTTTCTTTCGTTGTTTTTTAGTAGTTTACAGATAGAGATTTTCCTTATGCTTTCCTGCCTAACTTGTTTAGTTTCCTTTCTGTTAGTTACATGTAGTTGGTAGAAGAGTTTTCTTTCAGGTGAGGAATCTTCTTGGATATTTGGTTAGCTTCTGTTAGGAATACCGAGATCCGATACCTAGGAACCACCCTAGGTAGGGTAACCTCTCCCGAAATCGAAATCTCAGGTCTCCAATACCCCCCTCCAGCCCCCTTACGGGGCCCGCGCGTCATCATACATATCAATCTAAGTTGCGTCCTGTGAGTATTATACCACAGAGTCGAAAGTGTTAAAATAACACCATGTACGTCGCCGCCGTCCATCCGACCGGATCCTGTTCGTAGGATATATAAGAGGGGACCTTCGGCTAGGTCTGGGAAGTATAACGGAGTGAATCCGTCAACTACCCAGAAAGTTACTAGGTTTCAAGGACAAGATATCTTCGGCATAGGCCGTAAGTAACGGGACGTTTTCGCGCAAAGAGATGATGATGAATAGTAAAGGATCTTAATGAAAGACCAATACATTCACATCTACCCTACGATAACCAGAAGAGTCTGGAACTCCTGAGAATACTACCATCAAACCCAATGAAGTTGGAGGAGTGTTACGACTAGTTTCCGGTACATACTGCAACCGAAGGGGTGACTTCCAAACCGATAACAGTAACCAGAATCCTATTACCCACGGCAACCAAGGGTTACCGACCGAGGGATTATCTACCAATCCTATGGAAAGGCTTCCTGCAGGCAAGTAGGAAGTCCTCCGGAAAAGATCTATCTGTTGGGTATGGAGTTATGAAGAGTTGAAGTTAGATGACCTAGAAAGTCGGTAATAACAACTATCTTCGCAGATGCAACCCGCAGACGAAACTGATCATTTCGTTGACAAGGGAGACGATTGGAGCCAACACAGTTCAACTTGAGAATTGGGCCATTTGTCTAAAAAGACTCTCACCATCGGATAATTACTATTGGAAACAGCATGACTTCCAAATAGTCATATTATAATTATCAAAGAGGGTGTGATGATTTTCAGGGTCTCCAGGTGTTCGCACCTTGGAAGAAAACCCGACGTTGCGAGTTATATTGGAAAAAGGTACATGGTTGTATGTTAGTTAGATGTAGTCCGCGAACACTCAGACACGGAATATAAATATCGAAGTGCCTCCCAAGCTTTAGACATCATCAAGCAACGGAGAAGAGACCTTAACAATATAATATTGTTCTTACGATTTTACTTTACTTTACTTTACTTCGCTCTTAGTAGTCATAAACGAAATGAGTGAAGTCTGAGCCTTCCTAGACAATCTCCGTCTATAAAAACGAATCTCGATCGGCCTAGACAACTCTGAAATCTATCAGGTTGTCTCCGCCTAACAGCTTCTAAGAGAAACTCTGTCACATTCATGTTGTGGGGTGTGCGGACTAGGCACCTGAGTTGATCGTCCTTGCATATACGTCTCGCAATTCTGATAGACGCCTCAGGACTTCTCANNACAACAAATAATATACTAAAAAAAAAATTAAAAAACAAATTAAAAAAATTAAAAAATTAAAAATTAAAAAAGGGACCTCCAGTACAGACTCCTCACGCAATCACTTAAGTCTTTCCTATACCACAAGATAGAATCTAGACTCTTATTCACACACAAACATCTCCTGCGATGCTACATGGAAAAGAAATCTCACTCAGCAAATAAAGAAAGATCTTGATAATCATTATCAAAACTGGTAACAAAGACAAAGAGTCTCAGAGCTATCGAGGTGTCAGAGAGGTAAGATCATTACTTGTTAAAAAACTAATATACACAGAGTAGGATTACTACACTCTTTCTTGCAGCTTTGAAAAAGTAACTCACTGTCTGAAAATCTTATCAGAATATTTACTTGAATACCTATACCTATCAAGTTGTAGCAACATATAGGAGTAGCATTTTTATATTTATGGTACTCATAGTTGTTATTCCAAATAGACAAGATTTTAGAGTAGTAGGAATAGATAAAGGATGTATCTTTAGTTTTTATTGAGTATTATCAAATCCTATTAGATTCTGAAGACTCTACTTGTCTTGAGTAGCTAATATTCAGCAATTTATCAGGAAGACCAACCAGCAGAAAACTGCACAGTTTATACTGCATATTATTGCTTATACAATGTATAATACTATTGTAGCATGAACATTGTACTAAATATTTCAGTGAGTGATAGTTCATGATTCTCTTGCATTTGAAATCCTGTTAACCTGTGATGCTTTATCTTGTTTATTACACTGTTAATACAGGAGGTGCATCTAGATATTATATGCAGGGAAAACATTTACTTCTTAATTGAATCCCTCTCCTCTTTTTTACACTAACTACTTTGGCTATATACAGGCATAATTTTATCTCCTTGACAATACTCTCCCAGCTCCTAGGATCACCTCCGTATTCGAGCTCTTCATGCCGGGAACTTTCAAGTAGTCATCATACCCAACTCGATGCTTCTGCCCACACCAGCCCAACCCCCATTTCTAGCAAAATATACAATATTTAGGTACTATATCTCCGCAGCGTGATAATATAAATCTCAGGAAAATGTTCAGCTAGTTGAAGAATTGATCTACAAACCTTGGGATATAATTCCAGTACTAGTACATTTATAACACTACTTACAAATAGAGGCATCGCAGGGCGCAACCACATTATCCGCGGAATAAAAACTCTTTCCAAGGTATGTATCATCACATAATACCCAATGGCTACTCCGATACCCCCAAGATACACATCCCGTACAGTTATACCATCATGCAACACCGTTCCAGATCACCCCCAGAAACCTGGATCTCAAATTATCACTCGGACCAAGATTCGAAAACCTTATAACGATTTTTTGAGGAATTTGTACAGCGACCCGAACCGAATATTTTATTTATACTGCTCCAGTAACTGACTAGAAATAAAAACTCCATGGAGGTGTAGATGTCGGAGCGCTAGGTGAAGACAAGTTTTTGTCTAGGAGGCCGGCTGAGGAGATTTTATTTTCTTATGATAAAAATAAACCAAGAAACAAGGCACATGCAGAACCGGGTAGCGTTGCAATACCCTACCGGGAGAAGGTATATCATATATAGCAGGGTTTAGCTGCTTCGAACCCGCTCCCCGAGCTCGCTGTGTATAGTGCTGTACACATTTGTCCTAATCCATCACACAATACCATATGATATCATACAATAATACCTCCAGCCTAGCACAACCACCACCCTACGCCATTTATCTCACTTATCCACGCCATACTCACCCTCTACCATCCCCTACCACTAGTCACCGGTAAATACAGCCCCATCATTACTCACATGCAAGCCCGAGCACCATGTCGTGAGTTCTCTCTCACACAATCACTAACACGCCAGAATGCCACTTCCCAGTTGCTCATAACGCTTCCAGCCACCCCGCTGCGAAATCAGGGTATTCGCGAATTATATAATTCTCATATCGTACAGCGAACACAGCGCCCACCTTCAGGTTAGGACCTGGCCGCTAGGTTACCCCTCCAACAAACTACTATATGTCTTCACTCACTGCAGAGGAAGTCACTCGACCCCATCTTCCGTTCTGAAACATCACGTATCATACCACGAGTAGCGACTATCGTGCCGCAATTGCAGGACGAGAGGGGGTAATCGTTATACTTCCTCTACAACCTCACGATGAGGCAGCATTATCACACGACTAACCTTAGCCATACCAGCCCACACTGATACGATGAACGCATTCACAGATCTGCGAGCCCAAGTATCACATAGGTTCACCGTAGTACGAGCTTGGCTACAAAATTCGTGGCCCTCCTCCGCACATGAACAACAACCATTATTCTGTCGTGAGAGCAAAACAAAGTATTTTCATTTGATAACATAAAACATAATACTATACATACTGAAGAAAATCACCATCGTGTCTGCATGCCTTTCTGCTCCCTACATTCGTTCAACCTCCCCAGCATACTATCAATTAAGGGATTCCAATCAGATGGTTTCAACCTATCCCATTCTTCTTGCACAGCTTGATGCATTTTAGCATAGGTTCCAGGGAAGTGACAGTGTGCTTTGATGCATTGTTTCATCATTCGCCATACATTCTCAATAGGATTGAGATCAGTTAAACATGCAGAACACTTGTGTAGTGGGATACCCCACTCCGTCTTTGCCTCTACCAGTCCCTGCTTAATCTCATGCCATGGTGCTTGACCCTCCACAAACTGTGCCTCTGTAGATGCATTATAGTTGGTCAAGTGGTTGTTAGATATAGGAGCAACAATGGGGCAGAGGGCTTGGTCCAAATAGTCTTTTATTGTAATACCTCGCTTTCCAGTCTCCTGGAGAAACACCAATTCGGATTTCCAATTATGGCTTATTGCACCTCATATGGCCACCAATGTGTGGCCACTATTGAAGGTAAATTGGATACATTCTTTATGATAGCACTTATTCAGAAGTCTTATGACCTAGATAGAAGCTTGGTGAGAGTTATCAAAGATCAATTCATCAGAATAGATATGTTGCTACTACCAGTTCTGGGACTTATCAGCATGTTCAATCACATAACTGAGTTGTATCTTTTGGGTTTCACAATTGATAAATGGACTTTTGCAGGCTTTGCAGCATGTGTAACCTTCAGCTTTGAGTGCACGCTGAATAGTGCATCCAGAAACATGAAAACCTACATCTTGTCCTAGCTTACCCCAGCACGGTTGTCTACCCTCCCAGTTCTGCTGTAGCGTATAAATCAAATGCCGAATATCAGACTTTGTAAGGAGTGGTGGCTGGACTGAGTGATTGCCAGTGTGTGGTTGTGTTTGATGAGGATCTTGTACCCAGCTCTGAACAGTTGATCGTGACACACCAGTTCAATGCTCAACTTCATGCTTAGCAACTCCTGAATCCAAGAGTGAGAACCCAACTGCAAACTGGTGTAGTCAATTCACCAGTAAGGCATGTTTTGGTTGGCATGGTTGGAGGCTCAATCATGCTGGTTTTGATACGTGATCCTTGGCATTTGTGTTGGGAACCACGAATTTTGTCGCCTAGCTCGTACAGTACAATGAACATCGATTTCGTAACCCCGGAAAAGCCAAAGGAAAGAGACCTCTATTTATTTCCCTACTATATCATTCGCTCGCTCTGCTGCTCAAGGGCTCATCTAGACCCTTTCCCCGTTCCTCCCACCCTCCCCTTCTGTAAAATTATATAACAACCAAAGCTAAGAAAAAACCACCGGCTCCATCCACTAGTCCATGCGAGAAACAAAAGTAGAAAACAAATTCAATGACTCAATGAAAAAAAAAAAAAAGTTGACCGCGGACCCCGCCAAACTTTTTTTGTAAAACTATACTGCCATGCTAACTTCGATACGTTTTGCTAGAAGAGGGGAGGTTGTTACAAAGGAAATGTTCGTGAGTGACCGGGTATGAATGATAATGATGACATGAATGCTAAGAAAACGGGGGAAACGAGAGTAGTCAGAGGGGGGTGTGCCAATAACAAGGGATATCGGAGAAAGGAAGAAACAGAGTACGATAAGGAAAAGGGAGAGAGGGAAAGAAAAAAAACGTATTGGGAGGGATAGGTTCTTTCTCGTTTTCCCCTTCCCCTTCCCGCTCTTGTTTTCGCCATTGTGCCAATCAATTAACATAAGCTTTAACCCGCACGAAATAAAGCTCGCATCCTGAATAATCCGAATGAATAATAAAGGGAGAAAGTAGTAGGAGAAAAGAGAAATCTCAAGCCAATGCAACCAAGATATAAAGGTAGAAGGAAAAAATAAACACAATGTGCAATTTACACCTTTTCTCCAAGCCCAAGAATAATTTTAAAACTAATCACTAGAAAGGAAAATGAAAAACGTTAGGAAGACACGATCCGGAACTAAGAACAATAAGAACTCCATGACCGCCGAGAAAGCAAAATATGATAAGAGGAAAGGGAAGAAAAGCTGATTTTAACAGGTCGTCCTGCATGTATAAACGAAGATTGATTTTTTTTGATTTTAAATGCAGTCTTGCTACTGCTGCGCCGCGACACACCAGTGCCTGTGGTAGACCCAAGCACTCTTCTGACACTCTTTGCTGCAGTACTTTGTGCGTCTGCACCTCCGGCACTTTGCAAATTGTCGGGTGTATTCCTCCCCCTTGCCACACTCGTAATAAGCGCACTGCCGGATTCCTCCTCGAGAGTCGTCCTTTCGGCAA
>NW_003299074.1:109059-159885 GCF_000151645.1 Tuber melanosporum
CGAGCAGCCTATATGAGGCGCAGGTGGGCCTTTTCATAGATGTAGCAAAATAACGACTCCGGCCCAATATTGCATGTCAGGGGCATGGTGACGGACGGTGAACTTCTCGACAAGTGGGAAAATGTTATAGTCATCGGGCAAGAGATACTCCTCCTCCTCCTCCTCGGTGAGCGGAATTGGTTGAGATTTAGCGCCAAAGATATTCGGGTCATCGTCGAGTAGGTGGATTTCGCGACCTATAGAAAGTTTTGGTACCAAATGGGACTTCTGGAAGTATGAACGCAAATTGCAGTACTTTGAAACATAAGCTAATAGTTGCAGTGACATCAAGACATCCTCGGGTTGGGGCATTGAAGGTAGGACAACAGATGAGTTATCAGCAAGGTATCGAGTGGGAATCTGAAAGGAGGAGGGAATAGCCAAAGCTGGGTTAACGGTTGGGGGGTTAGGTGAGAAACCGATTGCTGGGCTAGCATTGGCGGTTGGGCTAATAATGCTACCATCTATAGGAGATCGGTGTGTGATATTAAATGTTTCAGCGTCCTGACCATCTGTACCATGGGGACCGGTAATTGCCATGGGGGTATCCACAGAGTCAATAATCGGCTCACGGCCATCTTCTCCAGTCTGTATACCAACAATTGGCTCATTCCCACTACCCATACCCCCAGAAGGGACCGAGTTTTCATCCGAACCGGCGTCATCGGATTCTCCCGAAATAGAGCGCTGATGACGAATAGATGGCCTACTGCCACGACGTGATGCTCTATGAGAAGACGCGGGAGGGGGTGGATTGGGTGTGGTTGGCGACTCTGGCTGTGAAGGCCCACCGGCCTGTAGCATAGAGGGCAATCGATCAACATCACGAACCGGCCTTAGACCAAAAGCGCCAACACCCATATCTATGGCAGGAAGCGCCGCAGCCAAAGGCTGCAATCCACCTTGATCACGTGCCTGGGTACCAGAATGGTAAGTATGGAAATGATGGCGAGCATCATGTGCTCGGCCATGATTGTGTGACTGGCGAGCATAAGCCACTCTCTCCGAGGGGCCAGGAACCGGCAAAGTGTGTCGTGGATTAGCGGAGATCGATTCCCCTCGAGTTTCTACACGGTGTTGAGAAATAGGAGCCGGAATTTCGATCGACGGTGGAGGCGCCTGTCTACGAAAACTTCGCTCACCACCACTTGACCTATCGTTTCTCTCGTAAAAAGAAGAGTGAATCTTGTTTTCCCTCGACCTAGTGCTGTTGCCTGAAACCGACTTTTTTGCACTTGCGGCCTCGGCCTTTGACTGTAATTTGTCGATAACCTGAACGTAGTTGTCTAATATTGTCGCAATCACCGGAACCATATCGGCCTCCACCACTCTCGTTCGTACATTCTCCGACCCCCGGACACCGATATTCACTACGCATTGGAAGGCCAGGTTCCATTTCCACATGCTCATCAAATCCTTACTCCTCCCCGCCTTCAGGATGCAAACAAGCCGTTCCACACCGCCATCAACCGTAAGGATATCCCTGATGCGAGCTGAAGATGTAGTGAGGTATGCCAAATGGTTCAGAGAATTTATAAGAGGTAATGTCGACGTGCAGTCTAATGCGCGTCGGTCGTATAGAGCCGTGGTAATACTGACAGAAGCCTTGTTGACATTGGGAATACTAAAGTTTACTTCTCGCATAGCTAGAGTATAGGAAGCGAACTAAAGCATCCAGTTAGTTGATAATTGCAACCACTAAAAAAAAAAAAAAATTTGGACCGGTATCATTGCAATCACAGACCTAAGAGAACAGGGCTGGAAGAAGGCAAACTGCTCGCAGAGAGTTATAGAATGGATAAGTAGGAAGCTTCGAAGTGAACCAACCGAGCTCCCAGGTGAATGGACCCGAGCACGGTATGAAGAGAAAGAAAAAAGAATCCGTCGTTAGTGCACCGGACCGGAGGAAGAAATAAGGCGGCTAAAGCGGATTAGAAGGTGAGCCTAAGAGGCCGAACAAGGTATCAGTAGGGGGGAGAGTGTTGCGGTTGCTTCAGCTGCTGGCGTGGATGAGTAGGCGTGGGCGGGCAGTGGGGTGGTTGAAGACGATGGTTGTTCTACGGAGCAGGAGAGGAAATAAATGAGATCAGCCAACTAGAATCGGGGTGACAAGAAGGATATTTCCAAGCAAGGCACAGACAGCACAGCACGAAACGGACGGAGACGCAGCAGAAAGAGTAGTATGTTCCAGTGCAACAGGTAGTAAGGTGATTTAATCGCCTTAACATCAACCAAAGAAAGTAGAGGGAAAGGCTGAAGGAATGTGTGGGGAGGGAAGGGAGCGTGTGTGCGAGTGTGCGAGTGTGTGTATTATAATACTATTACTGTACTGTAGGCAGTGTGTCTAAGGAAAGCATGCAAGGAAGTGGAGGAGGAAAGGGAAAGGAAGGGCAAATACCGTGGCCGGGGGCACTGAGAGATGGAAAAGCTACCCTAATCTGAGGTGGAGGAATATGGGAGATGGAAGGGTTCAAGGTTAGGGTGAGGTGAGGTCGTTTAGAGAAGGTGAGGTGAGGTGAGGTGAGGTGAGGCGAGGAGGTTCTGATGATGAAAGTCGGTCGGCGTTGGAGTGTGAGGGTGATGGGTACAGTCCCGGTAGGTGCGAGAGGAGTAGGTTAGGTTAGGTGAGACGACCAACGACTCAGAAATGTGGGTGTTTTAGAGAAAAAGATATTCACGGGAAAGCACCAAGCGGGTCAAAATAAAGTACCGTAGCGAGTAATATCAAGAAGAGGAAAAGATGAGGGTAGAAAAAGAGAGAGGGGGGGTCAAAAGAATAACAACAATAATAATGATAGTAATAGGGAAAGGAAGCTTCACCTTTCACAGCGAAAAGACTCAGAGGGCAGAGAGGCAGGGGAGGAAATGTCGGGGGGCCCAGCAATGGTTAGAGGGCGTGATTGGTCAGTGGCGAGTAGAATGCAGTGGTTTGGTGGTGGTGTTGTTTGCGCCTGTGGATCACACAATGATGAATGGGGGGGGTGCAAGGAATCACTCGAGCCTCCGGGCGGAAAGGGGCAACAGAATATTGCAAGAGGGATAGAGGAGTTCCCAAAACCGATTTGCCAAGGGAATTAAATCTCTCAGAAGCCAGTAATTGACCCCGTTTTGCCGCCGAATGGAAGGAAAGGGAAATAAGGGTGTGTGAAGAAAAGAAAAACAACGTCGGTTAATGAAAAGGAAGCGGAAGAGGATCGAGTGAACCGGTTTCACAACAACCTTTGAGATTCACAACAACCTTTGAGAGTAAGGAGCAGCAGGGAACGCTGGCGTAGTAAGAGTGGTGAAGGGAAAGAAAAAAAAGAGAGAGAGAGAGAGAGAGAGAGAACGATAACTGAGTTCTAGATAAATTATTTCCAACCTCTATCCCTTAAAAAAAAATCCATTACAGAGGAGTACAAGTATGGAGAACGCCCTACACCTCACACAATCACTAAAACCTCACATTACTCGGAACAAGACTCGAATTAATAAAGCGAACCAGAAACCCATCAGTCCCCATGATTGGAAATCACCCACAAGCAAGCAAGAGAGCACCGAAACGAAGGAAGGAAGGAAGAGAGAGAGGGAGGGAGGGCGGAACAAGAAAGGGACCTCCGGCCGCCCAGCAGGATATCCAAAACCTCAGCGAGTACCGTAACGGGAAGAAGAAATATTATCAAATATATCATAATGAACTCCAGCCAAACTGGAGAGAGTGTGTGGCAAAATTAAAAGAGGGGGGCACTTCGAATCCCGAAAGCCTCGCTGTCAATTCGGTGACTGGACAGAATGGATTTAATTTACCTATAGGGTGCTGGGGTCATCCTCATATCCTACTCGTACCCTCACAAACGAGTGGGAGAGACGAAGCCTGGATCTAAGGTTTCCCCCTCCCCCCCTCCAAAAAAAAAAAGAAGAGAGAATTTCACGAAGACCAAGCTTTCGCTTCCTAGGTTACAGTATCCCTTCCCCTCGGGCGGTTGGGAACAAACACTCCACGCACCGAAACCATCATGAAAGCAGAAATCAATACAGGAAAACATTCCAATACTACGATACAATACTCGAGTAGATTATTGTAACTGCTTGGCCTGACCAGCCAGTCCACTACGGGCGATAAGCCCCGAGCCCCCCAGCATAGCACAGCACACTTGAAGAAGAAGAAAAAACTTACCAAATCACACACACACAACCGCTCTCTCGTTCTCGGCCCGGTAGCCTACGGTAGCTAACGCCTAGCACGGCATGGCAGGCATTGGCGTTCACTCACCCTATCTGTGAGACCAGAATAACACGACCGTTGGGAGACAAAATAATTTTTCCGGTTGGGTTTCCTAGTTTGCATGTGCCGGTGTCAATTGTGGGGGAATCCTTTTAATTGTAGCACATCCGATCTGAAAGTGCCCAACTTTAACTCACTCCCCTGCTCCAAACCCTATCATGCCCAAAAGTCAATACCCTTAAGATCCCATTCTACTCCCTTAAACTCTAGCTTATTGCATATGGAAAAAGGGGAGAAGAAAAAGAAAAAAAGATACATGTTGCTGTCGAGGATGCTTAGCAGTTTGATGAAACACAACGACTCTACCTAATTTTCTGCTATAGACGCCTGGCAAGATGCTAGCTAATCTCGCCAACAATACAAATTAACCGGCAGTTGACGGCATGCGGACGATAATTAACACATCTTCCTGAGCGAAATGAACGTGGCGTCGGGCACTCCAGTTTTGATAAGTAAATAGATCTGTAACAGAACACCACACGAGTATTTGACATGCCATTGCGACTTCAGGTTCCAAAATACCACCCCACAGTACTGTAATAGTCTTACCCGTTACATCACGCACGCGAGAGAGCCTCTCCGACCTTGACAAGACGAAGCATGAATTATTCACAATCCGCGAAACAGTATAAAGTATGATAGCATAGCATAGCATAGCCCAGCACAATCTAAACCTCTTCCCCCCCCCCCTAAAACCGGCATTTTACCCTCTTCCATCAAATCAACCCATTCATCCTTCAATGAACTTGTGCCCGGAGTACTGCACATAATAACACGCACGTCTCCACAGGTGGCGCTTAAAGTACCGGTACTTGTACTACGAGTAGTACTCGAGTACAACGTGTCTCAGAACAAACTCCCCCCCCCGTAACTCTGTATAGTACAAGTACGCAGCTCGCGCCGAGAATGGTTGACAATCTAATCTGCAAAGTGAGGAGGGGGGGAGGTTGCACGGGTGGTGACATGCGCCTCACCAGATTGTTCCCCCCCCCCCCCTCCTCCCTTTTTTTTCTTTCTTCTTTTCTCTTTATTATACCGAGCATAAAACGAGGGTTTGCTATCACAATTACATTCCCGTCCCATTGCGCTTGCACGGTATTACCGTATTAAAGGTGTGTGGTAAACACTCCAGTGCGACTTGCGGCACCGAGAGATGTGGCTGTCGAAAAGTGTCGTAACTTTATTGTGCTTTAGGAATTGGGAAGCTTTTAGATTCCTACAGCGCAGTACTGTACAGTACAAGATGTCATGACATGTGCCAGCAAAAGCTATAGTACGAGTACTTATCATACTCGAGCAGCTGTCTACTCGTAAAGGTCCCGGAGAGCCAGGTAATGGGATGATGTGGGATACCGCAACCGTGGTCCTACTGCGCATACAAGTCCCATACATATGTGCGATATTGGGGTCCAGAGGGTTAATCAGCGATAAAAATGAAAAATGAAAAGAGAAAAAAAAAGGAAAAAAAAAAGTGCAGAACCGGAGCCGATCACCGCAGCTCAGTACGAGTACTCGAGTACCGTACTACGGCAACTGAAACTGCTCGAGTAGAATACCGGTTACGGGTACAGAACTGTGCTGTTTACGGTAGGTAATAGCACAATGACAATGATGGCTTTTAAGTTAAAAAACCTTTGTATCATACATACCTCTGCACCGTTTCCACCTTTTCTTTCCAACTTCCAACGCAAGTGATGCCTTGTGATGCCGAGACCCGGACTACGCAAAGTTATCATAGGATATCATAGTAACTCGAGTATGATACAATACGGTACTCGAGTAGCTAGCCCACGGAAACAACAACTACCCGGCCAAACCAGACATGCACCACCCGCCCGTATCGAAATCACCGCGCCACCAAGAACAGCTGGCAAACCAAACCCATCGACGCAGTGGAACAGCCTACCATCAATGAAATTCCCACTCTGCGCACGCACGGTAACGTCAGGCAACATGAGGTATGATGCTCTAGCACTCCAGTTAGAGTACGCTATGTGACTGTGATTAAGATGTGGTCCGACCGAGAGAGGGGGGTGCTTCTAGCTTGCTGGCTGGCTTGTTGTGGGATCCCTGTAGTTAAGGAACCTGGATAAAGTAGAGTATGAAGTAGACTTTGGTGGGTACTGTACTGTACTGTACTGTACTGTGCTCGAGTACTGTATATGGGGGGGAAGGTTCAGATAGAGTGGTCCGCGTACGGCACGCACTTGCTTGTGGAGCTGTGGTGGTGGTGGTAGGGCGTTTCAACCTCTTGGAGGGATTTTACCTATTATAGCTCGCCTGACCATCTACAAGTACTCTTGTCTACTATTATTATTCGGACCTTCGCGCGGAGAAATAGCTCCCTCACTCTGAAATCCATTCATCCGGGTTACTTGGGTAAAATATATGAGCATCCATCGGTGGGCCTTTTCACTGCGGAATTCCGTCATCTCACAGGACAAGGAAGGCACCATGCGAGAGGCACAAGTATGCGAGTGTAGGGATCGCTCCGACAACCAATTCAAACCTAACAAACTTCGACATACGTCAGAGCAAAATGGAAAACAAAGATCGGAACAAGGATAGGATATTTGCCTTATCCTTAGGACGGGAAGCTAACGGTGTTTACGCCATTAGAAAAGAGAAAACGTGAGATTAGATATAAAAAGCTATACCATACATGAGCTAGCTCTCAAAGATATCAAGAGTAAAATTTAATGAGGGAGGAATAAAGAGAAGGGGGAAAAGAAAAAAAAAAAAAAAGAATTAGAAATTAAACAAAAAGGTGTTTGAGCCAGTTAAGATCGAGTGCGGACGGGCTCCTCCTTCCCACTCTTCGCCGTAACACATCCTTCCAATATTTGTTCACATTACTGTGGAATGAGGGAAGGGGGAGGGGAAATTTAAACAACCGGCGTGGTCCGCGAGTGGCCGGTAGCATAGTTCTCGTCAAGAGGCCTGTTAAGAGAATACTCCCCGGTCTTGCGGTTCCCAACACTGTCGGGCTGGCCATCAGCCAACTTATCGCTGAATCCAGTGTTACCAGTACCAGTGCCATAGCCATGGTAATCGTTGGCATGGTATCCACTGTCCCGGGAAGCCCCACCATCTGAGGTAGTCTCGCGGCCCCGAGTAGTGCGGCGATGCGCATGGGGCGACTTGCGGGTGATTTGCTGAGGTTCCGGGAGGTTTGGTGTTGGGCTAGCTGAGCCGATGGTAAAAACCTCACTACACCATCTATCCCCGCGTTTGGAGAGATCCCTGTACTCAGTGGCTTTGGTAGAGATGCCGCCAGGAAGAGAAATGTTCTTGAACATGGAGTCGTCCTGGGTGACGGCGACGTTGGCGTGCTTGTCGGCAACCTTAGCCTCGGCCTTCTGCTTACGGTTGGCGAGCTCCCTCCGGGCAGCCTGGTAGTAGCGGCTATAGATATTCTGAACGTGCGTTGGGTCCGGGTTCTTCTTGATGTCACGTTCAATCTTCTGCTCCTCCTGGTAGATGGCATATGCCAATTGATCAAGGCGACCGAAGCTATCCCGGATTTGCTTCTCTAGGATCTTTGTGATAGCAGGCTTCACAATACCCATCAAGACGGGCTTGAAGAGAGCGAAGAAAATTTTGTGATTCGATTTCTTCAATTTAATCTTGAGGGTGTTGATGTTGACATCGACCCTCTCAACCTTGAAGAATCGGGCACGGTCGAGCTTGCTGGGGGTTGCCAGCTGAAGCCTGAAGTTAAACCCGTCACCTCCGAGGAAGATATCAGCGACGCCAGTGTCGGTGATGGAAGGGAATCCCTGCTTCTTCTTGATATAGTAGCTGACATCTATATTAGGTTTGTATGAGCACAAGTTCAATCCACATGACTCGGGTGCGATAGAACTTACCTCTAATATCACATTGGATTTGGGATGCAGAGACCATGGCGGCGTGGCTGTGCTTGCTGGAAACAGTCTTCCGACCGAATCTAAAGTAATTGTCATTGCCAATCTCCAAGACATTAGGCATCAAATTGTCGGATTCAATGATGAGGTTCTCGACAACGGCGTCAATCATCGGATCAGAATACTCGATTCTGGGGAAAGGAATGTAGCGAATGTTCTCAATGAGCTCGGGAATGATTATTTGAGTGATATCCTTGACAAGGTGTTTCTTGAATACGGGCTTGCCGTTTTCGTCGTTTCCAAGGTCAGTGAACAGCTTCTGCGTGGCCTGTCTGAAGCGCTGATTCTCCGGGTCTGCTGCAAATTGATCG
This sequence comes from Tuber melanosporum, assembly GCF_000151645.1. Lineage (NCBI taxonomy): Eukaryota > Fungi > Ascomycota > Pezizomycetes > Pezizales > Tuberaceae > Tuber > Tuber melanosporum. The sequence goes on from NW_003299074.1 coordinate 117,600, forward strand.
GCCAAGAATCTGAGTTCATTGGCAACACGATCGGTATGATCGCGGTAGCGGTTGCGAAGCAAGAAATTGCCGTGATCGTACAAACGATCGTACTGCTCAGTAGACTCATGGCGCATGATATAACCCTCTTCTTTGAGACAGGTGCGGATGTAGTTGTTGACGTCACCGAACCAACCCTTGAGCTCCGGATCATTATTAGCGTCGCGGTAGATATCGTTGATGGAATCGATCAAGTCTTCAATGCTAGTATAGTTCGCAAAACGCTCAAGAATAACCTACATCCGGTCAGCCACAGGGTTATGTAGAAATATTGGAAGATATCACAAACCCTTAAACTCTTCTCAGAGCTTTGGAGGTGGGTGTCCTGGTGGGCATCCTTGACAGTTCCGGTGCTGTTGCTAGCAATACCCTTGGTGTGACCGGTGTAGGTCTCTGCGAGCCCGAGCAATGTGTCGATAGCCTGCTGGTAGTCTTGGTGGCTTTGGATTTCGACAACCATCTTCTTTAGTCTGAAGATGACTTGCTCACGACGCTCCTGAGGCATCTTGTTCTGCATGTAGTTGCTGGCGCGCTCCATGTGCTCGGGAACCCTTTGTTTCTGTCCTTCCGGGACATTATCCTGAGCCTTCTGACGCAGCTCCTCTGCGCCAGCCCGAATGCCGCTGCTAGCATCCAGACCGCCGGCATCGCGGTTTTTTCTTTCGTCGTGGGCCGTTCGTGCAGTAGCATCACGAGTGTCACGGGAGCCATGTGGGTCGGTGGCTTGGGTGGCACTTCCAACGGCTTCGCCACGAGGTACTGGCTTGTTTTGGTTGAACTGGCTGCGGACTTGGCTCTTGAAGTTTTCACGGGAGAGGTTTGGAGCATCGACCCATTGGTGGTCGGGTGCTGGGTTGTCCATCTGTCTCAGCTGATCTTCGGTGGGACTAATTCGCGAAGCAGTTTTGGTAGCGGCGTCGCCGGCAATGTCGCGGAGGAGGACAACAGCATCATTGAGAAGTTTGCGGAACTCCCTAGGTGATAGAGTTATTAGCATCAGGTCATAATATATCACTCGTAAACTTACCCATTGGTGGTAATTAATTGACCCAAAGTTCTGAAACCAGCTTGTGCTTGCTCAACATCCCTGTTGGCCGTTTCCTTCGATACCGGGACGCCGGGTGTCGATGTCTGCGGCCCTCCCTTGACACCAAGCTGAGTTGTATTCCAAATGAATTCCTGGAAAACCTGATCATGATTCTTTACTAAGACAAGGCGCTTGGCTTCCTCAACGGTAGTTCGGAAGTCCTCGAGAATGATCTTGCCCTCCGCCGAAAGGTTCTCGTTGGGTGATCTTAGCTTGCTATGGTTTGTGAGGGAGGAAAGCGCGACGTCAATTTGATTGTTTGATGGCAATCTGCCGTTCTGGAAGGCTGCTGTAGAGTTGGCACATTTGAAAATCAGAGCTGCGATCCCAAAGGCAACTTACCACTATAGATTCCGTAAAGTCGAAGTTTGTTCTCGACATCTCTCTCCCTTTGTTTGGGGTCAACGGGTCTGTTTACCCTCGAATCCATGATTGATTAGTCGTGAGTGATTGATGCGGTAGCGATACGAGCGTGTGATATTGGGGTATAATAGATCCGTAGCACAAGGTACGATAGTAGTTCTTGTGTAGGGGGTATCGTGTAAAGTCACAAAATCTGTTGGCTTTTTGTCTCTATGGATTGGGGTTGGGGTGTGAGAAGTTGATTCCCATGGAGGGTCACTGGCTTAAGTACTCGAGCGGACTACTAGGACTGTGGGAAAGCGAGCAAGGTAACCAAGAGAAGGAGGAAACAGGGCACCAGTGAGGGATAGTCTAAGCTGTGAGTGTAATGATGGACTGGAGGGTTGGGAGGGTGGGTAAATTTGCGGGGACTGGAATATTCACTAGCATGTAAGAGTACTGTACAGTAGAGCACTCGAGTAAAAGTAAAGGGCACTGTAGACTGCACCGATCGTTCCTGCAATTCAGCGATGAAGTGACAAGACAAGACAGAAGGCAAGAAATCGAGAAAACGCCTCCGCGAGCAGATGCCGTCATCGTTGCGCATTTAGTGTCTGAAGCCATCAGAACCATGATGGATGGGGCGCTCATGAGCAAGTCTGGGGAAAGTTGGGTTTTTGGGTTGATCACCTCGCCGGGAACCGAGACTGGTACCTTCCTCGGGTACAGGACTTAAGGTGTCAATGTGCTCGAGTAGAGCAAGTCGCTAAATTACCATCAAAAGCAAAATCTTAAGAGGAGCACGATTTGTAGGATTCGGTTCCGGAAGGGTCTATGATGCGGCACCGGTGGCAGCGGTGGTAAAGGCGACATGTTATTCTAGGGCATTGGCGTTTGCTGCGCTGTATCTACTTTTATATCAGTGTAGCAAACTGCATGGAGAATTGGGCTCAATCGGTAATAATTTACAGAATATTCAAGTTGTGAAGGTTACCCGTTCCCTGCGTTCTGCTGGTTACTGGCCGGCCTGCCAACCTGTTTTGGCGGCAAAAACGTAAAAACCGTGACGCACACAAGTCATCATACGAGTAGTCTACTGCGAGCGTGCGAGAACTTGTACTCGGTTATGGTAAATTAGAAGGGGTCTGAAAATGATGGTGGCGGGCCAAGAATTGGGAGCGCCGATCGATTAGCGCTAGTGAGAAAGAGGGAGAGTGCGATCATCCAGGATGCTATTAAACAGGAGTAGTTGCACAGAGTGATCGTTCATGATGCCTGATTTTACTCTGTTGGGTATGCTTCTTATACTCGATTACTAGCCGTTTTTTAAAGTCTCTGGAATGTACTCGCGCCTCTTCGCCAAGAATACTTCCGCTAATTTAGACATTAAGATGCGCCAAAATTTGGTGAATCTCAATAAGAGCAAAGAAAACGACTGTAGCGCTTGGATAGAGTTAGACATACTATCATATTTTCCCCACCATTTTCCTGTAAATAATAATAATAGTGTACGAGTTTATTTGGATGAGAGCTTTGGCAGTACCCATTAAGGATCTCCTCCCACACAATATGACTACACAATATTACTACACGATATTACCACCGGTTGATACTATTCTCAAGTAGTTTGACATGAATTTTACCTTGAGGGCACTAAGACATCAGAAGGCGGAGGTAATTTTGGTAAAGCCTTTCGAGTATCGTATATCATACAAGATTATAAGAGACTTCACCTATCCACTGAGGGTTAAGGGTAAGTACCCGGAATCTATGGAGGGATCATCGTCCCCTGCCCTCATGAGCGGCAGATAATCGACCAGTTTGGTCGTTATCAGGATCTGGTAGATGCTGGAAGGGACATGTCTCGCCTTGCCGGTGTGGTGCTGGATTTGGCCGAGACCGCTGCGGGGCTCAAAGTCCACACTAACCGTCAGGATAGGCGCATGGAGGAGTTGGAGGACTTGGTGGATTCGCTCCACCAACAGGCCCTTGGGACCAAGGCTGGTAAGAGACCTGCTGTGCCCTCGTCCGCTCCGGCTGTCCCTGCTCTTTGGCATGCTCCGGCACTTACCAACGCTCCCAACGGACCCAAAGCAACCAAGCCTAGGATTGCCAATAAATTTACCAGGTTGCCTTTGAAGCCTGCGTACACCCTCCAGCCGTCACCAGGGCCTCTGACATCCCCGCCCCTGCCCGAGATTCTCCTGCTAGCACTTCATGGGCCTTGACCGCCACAGCCTCTGGTGGTGGTGAGAAGGAGTTTACATTTGTGAATTGTAAGATTGCGCCCCCGCCCCCTACTCTATACCTTACTGAGAGTAAACGCCATGTCACTCTCCACTTTGAGAAGCACAGTGTCAAGGCCCATCTCCATGCTGGTGTCAACACCAAGATGCTTAAGAACTCTGTTAACAAGGTCTTGGTCACTGGCAAGCTTGGTGCTCACTTTGGGACTTGTGTTACCCATTGTACTGTGGATGACCTCTTCCTCTTATTGGTTCAGCACTTGGCTGCCAGCATTTGGGCAACAATTCTGACCCTAGAGTGGGCCTGTATGGCACTTGGGGTGAGTAGGTTCTTGATTGCCCTACATATCAAAAAGATTAAGGTCTTGTTATCTCAACTTCCCTTCATCTCCCTTGGTGTTGGTATAGTTTGAATGTATGACTTGTAAGAGAGGCAAGATTCTCAATCCTGTCAGAGTGCCCAACAAAATAAAACCCCAGATTAGTGACCTCTAAATCACAGATCATATCATCAAAGGCAGCATCACCCTGCAAATCCTCCTGCAAACATGTGCAGGACTCTGTTGCCTTTGTGGTGGAGTTTATCCCAGCTGTTGAGGCTACTTTGAACTGGTATGACATGATGGTATTCAGTCAGTACTGAATGAGGAAGTGGAGCTTGCAAGTTCTGTGATGGTGGACATTATTTCTCTGAATACTAATACTCCATTAAGGGCTATACTACTGCAAATCTCTTAACAGAATACCAGCATCTAGCTATACATGTCCCTGACTTGTAAAGGTTAATCACCTTCTGTTTACCTCTTATTATCATCATTTTAGTAACTATCATAGTAGATAATTTTCTTCCCTTACACCTCTTATCCCTCTCTCTTACCTTGACCAACTACCTTGAACTCTTACAAGTCACAATTCCAATGTGCTGTAGCACTACTTCTACCTCCTTCACTCCTGTCTCCTATTTCAATGAATTTTTAAAGCTGCCTCTACTCTGTTTTCTCTTTTGGGAGGAGAGGTTTTGAAAAGATAGTTATACAAGTAGTGGAGGGAGGAAAGAAGAAAAGGATTAAAGAGTGGGAGAAAGGTAATATCATTTGACCATGAGGAATATACCTGGTATGGGTAGCCTCAACTCCATTAGTATTCTCACTTTCTGTGGTATAGGTAGTTTGACATTTTTCATTGAAATGTATAATTTCTCTATTGTTTTCAACTCTCTGAGTCTTTCCAACCTTGCAGTCTACTCTTGTAATTAACAATTCTCATTGGCAAGACTTTCTTCTATGGTATCTCTCAAATAAAAACTTCTGCTATATTTTTTGAATTAAGGTAATGTAAATCCAACTGAAGTCACAAATAAAATAGGAACAATAGAATATCTTTAATGTAATTGGTCCACAGGTTAAAATTACTCTCATGTGACAATATGTAATTTCAATAACTGTACTTGTAATGGTCTCAGTGCTTGAGTTTGACAGACTTTCTTCAACTCCCACTTGAAGTACTTAATTGATATTCAGTATTATTATAAGGCTTCTACATACTGATATACACCTCCTTGTACCACTATGTAAGTCTAGTCTATTTTGCAAACATCATGACGGGACAAGTACACTACTCCTGTTCCTACTTCCTTGCATCTAAACCGAAACTTCACATATGAATGGGTTATGGGTTTATTTGTACCAGATTTAAAGATTCACGGTTTGATCATTTAAAAATAGTATGGAGTGAAATTCTATGAATGAGGTTGCTACTATGGCAGAAGGTAGCTGCGGGATCAATGAGGGGAGATCATTGAGGGAGGGTCTCACTGCTACGCATATTTCAGGTAACTTATATTACCGTACTCAATTTGCGCCCAAGTATGGAGAATTCGTATTACTGTATCATACAACCAGACACCCCCTCAACCTCTCCATATTTTGTTGCAACTGTAAGTTTACATTCCCAGAGTGCTCGTACGAGCATACCAAGTATCATGATCCAATTAATCTGCTGGAATCTTAAGGCCTCCAGGGCACACAATTGCCCCTCCAAATCTACACAAACTAAAACTACCTAATACCACCTCCCCCCTTCAGGCCACCATAATCTCTCAAAGGAGAACTCTGTTTCTCAAAACCTCTCCTCGAGGGAGAGTATTTGACTGGAAAATCCTGCATTGCATAAAATTTTCAGCTTCCATTTCATGCTCTATCAAAGTGTATTGGGCCACCCAATTTGAGCCACTTTAGCGTAATGGTCGATAACCATCACCTTTCAGCCCTGATGCAGTCCTCACGGCACCTGGGTCAAAAGCTCAACTCTCTGGTTCGGTGAAGTGTGATGCAAAAATAATAGTACTCCTGCATTTCTATTCTGATCTAATTTGAGCTGTCAATCGTCAGAAATGGCTGTCCTAGTTATCTAGTTGAGTTGCATCAGCAAGTACAATGCTGTCCCGGAAGTTAAGAAAGCAGCAACGTCACTCTGCCTTTTATCCACAAGGGCAAATATCACTACATCAGTCACCAAGGCAAGCAAACCAATTACCTACTGTTCAAAAAAAAAAAACTTCTACCATCTCTAGCATCTCCCCATATCGGATAACAGGGCCACCATGTTTGAAAACCTAAATCCATGGCAGTTCCAAAAACCAGGCAACCCTCAAGAGCTTAAGTTTCCTCATCAATATTAGCTTTTTCTTGAAAACAAGGATGCTCCCCCTCCTTGCTCGCTCAGAACCCGATGCTCAGTGACCACTCCAGGAATGCCCTTTGACCTCAAACACCATTTCGCCAGTATTTTTCCTGATAGTAGTATACTCAGCTCCTCTTGTGTCTCACGATTGACATTCCCTCGACCATTTCACGAAGCCATACCTTCACTACCTCCTGTACAGATATGCCCGAACCAAGTTGCTTATGTCCCAGGAACGCAACAAGATCCCACAAAAGTCCCCGTTAAGTGCTCCCCTTTGTTCTATAGAAGAACAGTAGGAGGGTTAAAATGGCCAAAAGCCCAGCCGTACACCGCAATGTTAACGTTCAAACAGCGCTAGAAAAGCGCCTCACAACTATCCCCAGGAAAACTGTGGCCAGTCCCCCACCTGCCTGAATACCAATCAACCGATCCTCCACCTCCAGTTCGCGCTGTCATAGTAAGCTAGTATTTCTCAAAAATTGAGGCAATGGCAAAACCAATTGAAGAGCAGAGAGCAGTAGAATAGATCGGGAACAATATTTATGGGGCATAGTCGATGTAATAAGCAATGTGGGAAAGGGAAAAGAGGGGGAAATCAGGAGAGGAAGAAAGAAGGAAGCTTATATGGATATAAAGGCTTTCAGCTCTATCATGATCTAGCACGTAGTCTACTAGTGGCAGTGTTCTCAGCCATCCGGGGCCCCCGTAGGGCCCGGCGGTGGGACTGCCAAGACCCCCGGACGAGACGGGACGGCAAAATGTAGTCCTTCCTCGTCCTAGATCTCTCAGGACGGCCGTCATTAGGGAAGACGACAAGCCCCACGGTCTGAGACAACTTCAGATAGGGGATGATAGAGGACGGCAGGGGACGGCGGGTGACGGTGGGTGACGGTGGGTGACGGCAAGGTACTATCAAATCCATCCTATCTATGCTGTGTCCCTACACCCTCTGAGAATAATTCTAAGATCACCAAATGATAGCTCGGTGTGGTAGAGACAGGCAAAGGAAGATAAATAGCAGAATAAACTTGCTGTAAGGTAGAATTATGAGGGCAGATCCCATCGGATACGGCAATATTCAACACTTTAATTCTCATTGCCTCCTCGCGTTCTTGCCCAGCCCACTCTATTATTCAATCTCTATTCAATCTCGATTGCTGCTTCCATGTCACCCTAGGATGAAGCTACCAGGTCCCAGGATACAATCTGGGATTTTGATATTGATGCAGTCTCTGGACTCACAAATACCACAAGCCTTACCACAGTTTCTGCACATCCCATTGAGAGTAGTCGGGGAAGTAGTCCAGGTAGTGCACTAAGTAGTGCTCCAAGTGGACTTTTGACTCCGACAGTTGGAAGCAATCAAGGGGAAGATGGGTATGGCCTCGGGGCGGGGTCAGAAAGAAGAATTTATGAACGGAGAAGAAGAATTCGCAAGAGTTGGGTATATTTCCCCGAAAACGGATCTGAATACACAACAATAGATGGAAAGACACGCTAGCGATGCGCTCGCTGTAAGTTACTCAGTTTGGATCTTAGCATATATTGTCACTCGGTTTTAAATCTAAAACTTTACTTCTATGATTTGGCAATGCTGACATCGGATCTAGGCCTATCTAAGGGTTTAAGAGTAACCTTTACCAATTCATCCACTAAAAATATGATTGAGCACTTGCATGAAATACATAAAGTTGGAAAAGATGGTCGAATTCCACTTGAGCATGGTCAAGTCTTGATTGAAACAGCTTTTGGAAAGACCTGCCCCCAAGTCACATTTAATTCAGATCTCTTCTATGATCTCCTGCTACGATGGATAATTGAGAACCATATCAGCTTTAGCCAAGTCGAAAAAGGTTCTTTCCGAGTACTATTAAGATATCTTGTTGCTTGTGTGAGTGTTTTTTTATCCTCAATTCCAGGAGGCAGCAGTAGGTTTAAATAGTAGAATCTTGAATAAAGTTAACTTACATGGATTATCCCTGCAGAATGCCACCTACACTGAGATACTACGTGCTGTTCCAAGTTCTGCCAATACTATTAAGGGAACAATTCCATCGTTCACAACAGAGTCTCATGTGTTTTTCCGACAAAGTAGAAGTAAAGTCCATTTCACCTTTGATATGTGGACATCGCCAAACTACTGCATATTTCTTGGTATTGTTGCACACTGGTTAGACTCTGACTAGAAACTTTGGAGTATGGTGATAGGTATGCAGAGATTTTTCAGGCGGCATACTGGGGAGAATTTGGCTTCCAGCTTTCTTGAAATTGTTAAGCCTTATAGTATTATTGATAAGATAGGATACTGTCACGAATATGGCTTGGCGAGGAAAAGGTTTTCACGTGACACATAGTTATGAGTCACAGGTATATTATTATTTCACACATAGGACTCATTCGAGTCATATGATTTGTTATGTGTGGGATTTGTGATGCTTTCGCACATGGCTCAAATATGAGTCATGGGAGTGCGCCTGGCAAGTATGTCTTGCGAGTGTGCCTTGCGGGTAGGCCTGGCGTATATGATTTATGTTTCGCACATGACCTAATTATGAGGTCATGGATTTCACGCATATGACTCAGTCGAGTCATATGACTTGGTTATTGCGTTATGATTGGTTTATGAATTTTGCACATGACTTTGTTATGAGGTCATGGGTTTTGAGCATGTGACAACCTTGGTCATATGACTAGTTTGTTATGATTTGATTTCACACATGTGACCACTTTGGATCACATGACTATGGGCGGGAAGAACACTATATAAGGAGGCCAATGTGGCTGAGGAGGATAGGTTCTTCATGCTTTATTCTAAGTACCTTTCCTACTTATTACTTTAACGAACATAAAACATCTTTACGATCTTTATCCTTATTGCAACATTATCGTTATGCCAAGGAAAGTTCTTCACAAAGGGGAGTTAGAGAAAGCTTACGAAAGGCATTCCCGATAGAAGACAAAGGTCTTGTACTATCAGTAACGTAGGCATAGGCCTAGTGCTATTGTAAGACTAAGGAAAGAAACAAAAGAAAAGAAGTATTGTTCCCCATCGCTAAGAACTAACCATCCAAGGAGGGATTGTTACAGGTACTTTACACTTGATAATGCAAGTACTAATGATATAGTACTACAATATATCGCCAATCATATAAAGGAAATAAATATACTGTTCACCTATCCAACACCACTTGCCTTGCTTTGGCCATGTAATAAACCTGATTATTAAGGCATTTCTATGGGGTACTGATGTGGAGGTCTTCAAGGTACAAATATCTACCTATCAAGACTTACAACATGAGACAGAGGAATTAGAGGCCTGGTGATGGAAAGGGCCTCTCAGCAAACTTCACAACATCATAAGTTGAATCTCCCGATCGCTACAGAGAAGAGAATGATTCCAAGCAGAAGCACAAAGTTCGCTTGGCCTGAATACAATAGCTGTATCCTTTATCCATGGAAATACTACACGATGGGGTAGTGATTACGATTCCCTTGTATGTGCCCTTGAACTTCGTGATCCACTAGAGGAGTTTATATTCCGAGTTTTCTGCCGGAATAAGAATCTAGAAAATAAGAAAATAATGGTACACCTGCCTCCCTTCAACTGGATGAGCTAATCCTCGATGACTAGCTCATCCTACGCGAAATCATGCACGTTCTGTAGCCTTTCCGAAAATGGCAGTTGATTTTGCAAAGTAAAATTCACTTTGGGCAATTGCATGACATTCTTCCAGTAATGGACGAACTCCTCTACCAGCTCGAACAATCCTGAGATAATGAGATACCACACATTCAAATCTCCATTAATCTTGCCTGGAATTTGCTAAATAAGTAAAACATAATTGATTTTCTTAGACTCCATCTCATATTGCATTATTAATTCCCAATAGCTTACACATAGAATTATTAGGTATTACATATTAACAGATCTTGTTCTAGTTCACTTCCTTACTGTCACCTTTAATCCCGAAATGAAGTATAAATATTTCGAGAATGAGTGGGAAGCTAGACCGGATTGGATTGAAAAGGCGAAATCAACAGTTGAAACTGTTTGGAAATCAGAGTATAAGCCGAGTGTTACGATATCCCTTCAGATGCTTAGTTCTTGGCGATGGGGATCAATTCTTCTCTTCTTCTTTTTTCTTCTTGCCTTAAGGTAGCACTAGTCCTCTGCCTATATTATAGATAGTGTAAGACCTTTGTTTTCCACTGGGAATGCCTATTATAAGGTTTCTCTAACTCTTCTTCCTGAAGAGCTATCTCGGCGTAATAATAATAAAGGTTGTAATAATGATAAAGAGGGTAAAGGTATTTTATATTCGTTAAAGTAATAAACAGGAAAAGCACTTAGAACAAAATGTGAAGAACCTATCATCCTCAGTCTTACCGGCCTTCTTATATAGTGTTCTTCCTACCCCAAGTCATGTGACTCAAAGTGGTCACATGTGTGAAAATAAATCATAACAAACTAGTCATATGACCAAAGTGGTCACATGCTCAAAACCCATGATCTCATAGCAAGGTCATGTGCAAAAACTCATAAACTAATTATAACATAACAAACAAGTCATATGACCTGAAGTGGTCACATACACGAATTGCATGAGCTTGTATTGAGGTTATGTGTGAAATATAGATCATATGTACAAGGTATACCTACAAGGTATACTTGCAAGGCATACTTGGTAGGTGTATGTCCCATGACTCATAATCAAGTCATGTGTGAAATATAACAAATTATAACATAACACGTCATATAACCTAAATAAGTCATATGCTTGAAACAATAACATACCTATGACTCATAATCATAAGTCATGTGAAAAGCTTTTCCATGTCAAGCCACATTTATGACATTAGCTACTCCTCTTCTAAGCTTGAATCCCATCGGACTTTTTCTCCAAGCTTCAATAGTTCCTGTCCAGCCGAGCGCATGGACCTTCAAAGCCAATTGAACTTCTCATCCACTGTCCTCTACTATATCCTCACTGATTCTAAAGTGAGGTTTGCCATTTGGATCCTGTGCCACTGATTGCTGTTCAGCTGTCTTAGCTCCATGATCGTTTTTTTATTTGCTGAAATTGTGACTTTGGCCTGGCCAAGTTGTTCCCAGAGTCCTCTGATCTGCCTGTGTAGGCTTTTGACATCCGGCTCCATTTCAGTTGAAGGGTTTTGGGCTCCTCTCTTCCTGAGCCTCATCCTCAAGGCCCTACGTTATATAGTGGTGTTCTTTTCTTCTAACTCTTTCTTTGTCCCATCTATCTGCAGGTAGTACCTTGCAGTAATTTTTTCATTCTGTGCATCATGTATGTGTTATTAAAGAACTGTTTCTAGTACTTGAGAGTATGGTCTGTGCCCAGACCATGCTTTTGGTATTCTCTAAGAAACCATTCTGAGCTTTCCTTGTCTCCATAGTGCATGGGACGTCGATCATCATAGTATACTGTCTATCTAATTACGTTGTGGTTTGCTTTCTCCTCTTATTTCTTGAGCTTTTCATCTGTCAGTCCTATGAATCAGTATTTGGGACTTGTAGGTATGATGTGGTGGGGGCTATCATCCCAGCCCTCGTGTTGTTACAATGGTGCGGGTTCTTTTCCCTTGCCTTTGTCCTTAAATGTGATTGTCATCTGGGCTGGACTTGCCAGAGTATTGATAGTAGAAAAATGAGAGGACATCTTGTACATTTTCAAAGTTGTGTGTGAAGTACCAGGTTTTATTGTGTTTGGGTGAGTAACCGGTCCACTTGGCTTAGTATTGAAGGTTATCGTGTAAGAAGTAGGAATCGATTATTTTGTCGAGTTTGTAGTCTGGTTCTCCCTCGAGTTTGATTAGACGCAGGGGAATTATTGCTTGTGAGAGATACCTGTTATCCTTGTATAGTTCGAGGAGTGAGATGTGGAATGTGTTGTGTATTCTTATCAAGGGAGGAAGATCAAGTATGTGAGCTTGGTTGCCTATTTTCCAGTATCTGGAATGGTATGATTTTCTTGTAGTCCAATTTCTTTGATAGCCATATTGTATGGATATTGCGTGGTAGTAGCCACACCATATCTCCAGGCTGTATGTCTGGATTGAGCCTCCATTATTTATTGTATTATTCTTTCTGCCATTACTATGCTTGACTCATTTTGTATTGTAACATTTTGTATAGTTTTTCCATAATGGTTTTGTCCATTATTACACTATGAATCGTATTATTTTGTGGCCTGACTTTGTGGATGTTGTCTGTAATTCTCGAAGAATGGTATTGTGCATATCGCTTCTTGTTTTCTGTTGTTGTATGCGAACTCAGCCACTTGATTAAATATTGCTTAAGAATTGCATGTACCTGTTCTCTTTGTCTGTTGGTCAGCGGATGAAATGTGGTACTCAGCCAATTTTGTATCCCTATTTCTCCACTTACTTTTTTCTATAATCCTGATGTGAATAGTATTCCTTGATTTATAATGATATTCTTCAGAAGAACATGCAGTTGGAAAATCTCTGGAAAGAATGTTCATATAAAATCTCGCATATTTATATTCTTTTTGAATAGAAAGAAATAACTCATGTTAGTCAGGCGATCTAACATGACTAGGATACTGTTATATCCTGCTGATGGAAGTAGGTCTGTGATGAAATCCATGGTAATTGTTTTCTAAGGTCGTTTGGGAATCTTGTTTGATTTCAGTAATCTGTAAGGTGTGTATTTAGCTGTTTTCGTTTATTGATATATGTCACAATTTTTGACATATTTTTTGACATCCTTATGTCATCCTGCCCAGTAGAATGACCTCATGATGAATTCTGCAGTTTTAGCCGTTTTTCTATATCCTGCTATTGGGATATTGTGGTTTTATTGTATGATGCTCGTTCTTGTCTTTTCTTCCTCCAGAATTCATAGTTTTCTCTTGTACCTCATGTTTCCATTCTTTCATTGGTATAAACACAGGGCAATCTCTTTCATCTCTTTTTTTCCTTCCTTCAATGCTTTTCTTATTACCTTAATTGTTTTGTCTTTATCATTTGCCATCTCGATTCTTTTTTCCTAAATTGATGTGAATTCGATAACTTCTATTACCTCGAAGTAAGATTTTAGTAGAAGTGTTCATGTTTTCTGTTTTATCCTCTCATCCTCTTTTGTTTATGGTTTGTCACTTGCAATTCTTATGAGAGCATCTGGCTTTCCATTCTCTTTTCCTAGTCGATATTGGATCTTGAAGTTGTACTTGCTGTAGTGTTCCATACATTTTATCTGACAATTGTTTAATTCCTTTGTAGTCATCAACGGGATCAGATTCTTGTAATTGGTGAGAACTCAGACAACATGGTCATTGTTCAGGATGTATCTTCTTCATTCTTTCATTGCTTGAACTATTACTAATAGTTTGCTGTTGGCAACATCGTAGTTGCATTCTGCAGGAGTCATTATTTTAGATTGATAAGACACTGGTGTGCATTTTCCATCTTGGCATTGCTGCCACAGTATGCCAGAGTATACATATTTTGAGGTATCTTTTTCGATTATTGTCCTCATGTTTGGGTTAAAGTAGACCAATATCGGTGCTGATGTCAAATGCATCCTGATAGCATCATATGCTTTCTGTTCTGTTTCCCCCCATTCCCATTTCTTGTCTTTCTTGGTTAGGTTATAGAGTAGTTTAGCAAGCCTGCTAAATCCTTCTACAAATCTTCAATAAAAGTTGTAGAATCCCATGAAGTACTGAACATCCATTTTGTTGTTTGGTTTAGTTCAGTCCCATATCGTTGCCATTTTGACCCGGTTGACCTTGACTCCACTTTGATTGATGATAAATTTGAGGTATTAGGTTTCTTTTATATGGAATTCGCATTTTGTTAGTTTGATTTTCATTTCTGATACCTGTAATATGACTATGATGTTGCTAATATCCTTTTGATGCTGTTACATGTTTTCTGAATTGATAAGTACATTGTCTAGGTATACTATGCAACATATCTCAAGGTACTTATTGAGTACTTTGTTTATCCATTATTGGAATAAAGCATGTGCATTGATTAGCTCAAAGGGCATGACCAGGTATTTGAACATTCCATATGTTGAGGTGAATGTGGTTTTCCATTCCTCTCCTGCTTTGATTTGGATATTATGGTATGAATCCATGATGTCATATTTGGTGAAGTATTTTGCTGACCGTAATCGGTCCAATACTTCTCCAATCAAGGGTAGCAGATATTGATCCTTCTTGATAACCAAATTGAGTGCTCTGTAGTTGATACAGAGTCTTATCTTTCCGTTCTTTTTCTTGACAAATAGTATAGGAGATCCTCCTGATGTGAAGGAGTCTCTGATTCATCCCTCTCTTAGGTTTTACTCAATATACTTTCTGAGTTCTTCAAGTTCTGCCTCCTCTAGTGGGTATAGCGTCTTGTAGGGAATTCTTTTTGATTTTCCTATTTTTTCATCCTTGTCCAGCTCAATCTCTTCGTTAATTCCTGGTCTTCTGGATAGTAGCCCTATGGCTTCCTCTTCCTTGAATAGATTTGTGAATTGATGGTATTCTTTTGGAATCAATTCTTTTCATCCCTTTTTGCTTTAGTATTTCTCATCTTAGATTGCTAGCTCAGTGCGGATGTTGATTTTGTTGGAATAGCCTTTTTGTCTTCGTAGGTCTAATTGAGAACTCCTGTGATATCTCCTTTTCAATAGTACTGTCCGAAAGCCTGTGCTGTAATTTCTTTGATATTGATCTTTATTGTTGTATTGGGCTCGGCTTGGTCTGTGCTTCCAAACCCCTTGTCTCATCTTGTAGTATCTTCTAGTTGATCTACTTCATGCAATTCTTCATCCTTGATTCTTTCAATAATCAATTGTAGTATTTGATTGCCTCTCTGGACTTCGTAATCTTCATTTGCCAGGTTGACTAGGACCACTTTGATTTCACTTGTAGAGTCAGCATGAATTACTCCATTTTTGGTTATGAGTCGATGTCTGACTGCTAGATCACTGTACGGTGCTCTCTGTCCATCAGTGCCATATGGTAATCTAATGGCTATTCCTGAAGGTATCATTGCCTGCTTATTGACAGGTATCTTGGTCCTCTCATTGGCATACAGGTCGTGTCCTGCTGCCCTTTTGGAATCCTTGGTAGGCACTTTTGCCTCTTGATCCAGTTTTCGTATCTGGATTCTTTTGTCTTACCATATTTCAGTGAACTTCATGTGCAAAGTTTCCTCTTCTACTTCATGAATTGGTGTTGGGTAGACCAGTAGTAAACTGTTGAGACATTGTGTCGTACATCGTTCACTGTTAAAGGTCATCTTGTTCACTCTCTAGTCGATCGTTAGATTGTGTCGTTGTAACCATGACATCTCTAGGACTATCTCAAGGTTCTCGAGATCTGCTACTTGGAAGGTTACCATTTCCCTATGGTTGTCAATATCTATCAGTACTTCCGCCATATAGGGTATAGGACCCATTACACTGAGCTTCCCATCCGGTAAGTAGACCTGTTTTTCTTTCTTTGCTTTCATTATATCAAGACTGTATTTGTCGCAGATTTCTATATTAATAAAATCTTTAGTAGCACTGCAGTTGAGCATTGCATATATTGTTGTTTCTTCGTTCTTTTTTGTTTTATATCTTCGTCTTGAATATCACATGATCTCTGTCTTCTTCTCCTGGTTGTGTATATAGTACCATATAGTTGTTTGCTACTACTATTGGTTTTCCAGGTCTGTATCTTGGATCTCTCAGACCACCATCTTCTAGAGATCCTCATCTTTTTCCAGCCTTAAATCCTTGGCAATCATCTTGTGGATGTTGCTCTTCTTCTGAAATTGGAAGTGATTACTTCTGGCCACTTTCATCCCTTAGTATCCATTGTCTGATTGATGCTGACACTCCTGTATCCTATGTCCAGCTTTTCCACATCTCAAGCAGACTTTTCCATTCCTCCTTCTTGCATATTCTGCCTTGGATAGGTTTAAGGCTGGTCTTGCCCTTGCTTTGTCCAATTCCATTGGCAAGCCTGATGACAATACACTGCTCTCACTTTGGGTTGCTTGTTGTCTGAATATTCTATCTACGTTCCTGGATGATGCAACTATTCTGTGTGCGATGGTGTTCACTGAGTTGTTTTGAACCATTGTTAGTCTGGTTTTCTTATCGATAGTCCATCTTATGAACCTGTCCGATATTGTGAAGGCCAAGTCAGAATTTTCCCATACGGCTCATAGTCATTGACTACAGTTCCTTATTAGGATAATATAGTAGGTGGCATCGTCAAATTCTGCCTCATATTCCAGTAGTTAATATACATTCCAGTATGCTGAAAATGTTTGCTTTCCTCATTGGAGTTTTACCAACTTTCATCTTGCTATTTCTTTATTATTGGGATTGCCAAATTATTCGAAAAGAATTGCCTTAAATTTGTCACAGGTGATGTAGTCCCTCTGCTTCCGTCTGTCTTGGAAGGGCAGAATCCATTGTTCAGCGAGTTCTGTTAATCGTGATTCTACGTATGGAATTTTTACATTGTTATATTGTTCTCCATATTCCTTGACGGCGAAATATTCTTTCTATCGTGCAAGGAATATTGGTAGTGTATCTTTGGCTCCTTCGTACATGTCTAGTTTCTTTACTTTTGGCCTTCAGATATTTCCTTGTCCTGTTATTGTATTTTGTATTGCCATCATCAATGACTGAAACTGGATTTCTGTCATACTTAAGATATAGGTTCCTGGTGCCGGAGCGGCCAAGGCCAGTTGCACTGGGCCTGCTGATCCAGACATTCTTTTTGGTCATGGGGTTCCTGCAAGCAAGATATCGAGTGGTGATCTATTTTCTGGTGTTATTGGACTTGCTGCCCTCGAGGGTTCAACTGAAATGTGATTTAGGATATCCATAAATTCTCTTAGATTCAGGCTTTGGTTGTTGATATCGATATCTCCTTTCCTATCTGGATTGAAGGAAGCTGTCGTATATCATTTAGAGTTGCTCTGGGTGATGCTTTGTAATATTATGATCTCCCTTCAGATGGTTAGTTCCTGGCGATGGGGAATGATACTTCTCTTATTCTTTCTTCTTCTTACCTTACGATAGTACTGGGCCTCTGCCTACATCACTCATAGTACAAGACCTTAGTCTTCTGCCGAGAATGCCTATGGTAAGCTTTTTCTAACTCCTTTTTGTGAAGAGCTTTCTCGGTGTAATAATAATAAAGGTTGTAATAATTGTAAAGAGTATAAAGATGTTTTATACTCGTTAAAGTAATAAATAGGAAAAGTACTTAAAGCAAAATGTGAAGAACCTATCATCCTCAGTCTTTGTTAGGTGGAGACAATCTGGTAGACTCCAGAATTGTTTAGGCTAACCAAGATTCCTTTCTGTAGAGGGAGATCGTCTAGGAAGACTCAAATTTACTCGTTTCTTTTATGACTACTAAGAGCGAAGTGAATTTGGTAAAGTAAGATAGAATTGTAAAAACAATATTTTATTGTTAAGGTCTCTTCTCTATCGCTTGATAATGTCTAAAGTTTGGCAAGCACTTCGATATTTACATTCTGCGTCTGAGTATTCATGAACTATATCTAAGTATCATATGACTATGTACTTCTTTGATTATAACTCGCAATATCGGATATTCTTGAAAGGTGCAGACACCGGGAGACCCTAAAAATTACCACACTCTCTTTGGTAATTATAATATAACTAACTCGGAACTATACTGGTCCCAATAGTAGTTATTTAATCTTTAGAGTCTTTGGACTTGTGGCTTAGTTCTCAAGTCGAACTGAGTTGGACTCAATTATCTCCATCAATTATGAAATGATCTGTTTCATCTGCGGGTTGCTTCTGCGAAGGTAGTAGGAGTAACAACCTTTTTTCAGGTCATCTGACTTTAAACCTCTATAACTCCTTCTCCAACTGATAGATATTTTCTAGGGGACTTCCTACTAATTCACAGAAAGCTATTTCACTGGATTGACAAATATTTCCTCGGTTGGCAACTCTTGGTTACTCTGTGTAATGGGATTTCAATCACTGTTGTAGTATTGAAAGTTCACCTTGTAGCTACAACCTGTTCCGAAACCTAGCTGCAATACTCTATGGAGTCCAATGGCTTCTATGGTAGTATTCCTCAGAGTTCTATACTGTTCTAAATATTGTAGGGTGGAGGTAAATGTATTAGTCTCTTGCTGTCATGAATGCGGCTTGGCAAGGAAAAGGTTTTCATGTGATGCATGGTTATGAGTCACAGGTATGTTATTCTTTCACACATATGACTCATTCGAGTCATATGATTTGTTATGTTAAAGTTTGTTATGTTTCGCATAGGGCTTAAATATGAGTCATGGGACGTGTGCCTGGCAAGTATGCCTTACAAGTATGCCTTGCAGGTAGGCCTTGCACATATGATTTGTGTTTAGCACATGACCTCATTAAGAGGTCATACGTTTCGCGCATATGACTCATTTAAGTCATATGACTTGTTTATTGTGTTATGATTGGTTTATGAGTTTTAGCACATGACCTCGCTATGAGGTCATGGGTTTTGAGCATGTGACCACTTTGATTATATAACTAGTTTGTTATGATTTAGTTTCGTGCATGTGACCACTTTGGGTCACATGACTAAGGGCAGGAAGAATACTATAGAAAGAGGCCAAAGTGGCTGAGGAGGATAGCTTCTTCACACTTTGTTCTAAGTACTTTTCCTACTTCTTGTACTCCATGTTGGAAGTGAGCATACCCAATACTTTACCTTATTTCGCTTGCGATAAATACTTTATCACTGCTACTTGTTTGTGTTTTTTGTTTTGGGCGGTTGGTTAGAAGTTAGTTGTTCTCGCTTAAAAGGTACTTGAGTGTGAGATATCCACGGCCTGGTCCCAGTAATTACTGAGTATAGTTTAGGTGAGGATGGCATCATCGACAGCCTCCTCTTCCATGGATTCTCCCACCTCTTGGAGGATGTTATCCTCTATTCAGTTTGACTCCAACCCCTCCTCCTCGCTTCAGACAGCCTGTGCAGCTCTGTCTCTTGCACCTCCTAATGAGGCCGACTGTGGCCTTATCCCCACAACTACATTGTCATACGTTGCACCTAAAGGGAACCTTAATTTCTCACAGTTTCACCACTATCACAGGTGTCAGAATGTAGTGAACCTGCAGTTTGATGATTTGGTTTGGGAAACAGTCGCTGACACGACTGTTACCACGATGAATGAAGTGGAGGTTTTGGTGAGGGGTTTCCTAATTGGGAGAGGCTGTTCAGCCACATGTGGCTTGAACAAGGACACTACCACAGGACTCTTCGTTCGGTTCAACTCCGATCACGGCTCAGAATACTCTCCAGCCCCTGTATGCTCCCCCCCTAAAGACTCTCAGGCCATTGTCCCTGAATCCGCTGTACTGCCAGCCAAGAGCGACTCGGGTATGGCTACAGTTGAGGCAAGTTCATAGTCTGCTACCCCTTTCCTTGCCAGGGCCGTCCAGAGCAAGATGCCCAGTTTCGTCCGCCAGGCCCCTGTTTGTCAGGCTGGCTTGTCAACTTCTTCCCTTTTGGCCGGGATGGAGTCTGGAGAAAGGGCTTTGTACAAGAGCCCAAATTTCTGATTAGACAACCCTGACGATGAGGACAACAAACCTCCTACCGCTGGGATGCAGCACTGTACCCGGTCGGCGTCCTCCGCTAAATGATCTGCAACTCTGGTTCTGGAGTCACAAGTTTTGAGGGCCATCAATGTAGATGAAGGCCGAAAAAAGCAGCTCATTCCTGCCCTCTCAGGCCTGCCACTTGATGTACATCACTGGTGACTGGCCATTCCCCTACCTGTGAGTCTCTTGTCGACCATCAAGGCTACACCACCTCCCCCATCTCTACTGGTGATCGAAGATGTCCTGCCTACCTCTGCGGTGTTAGCTCGGGATGCTCCTATGGATTTGGAAGTAAGACGTAACTTCAAGGCGACTGGACTGGGTGACAGCATCCACGTCCTCTCTCCAGCAATGGCGTTATCACCACCGGCCTTTGATAAAGAATGGACTTTGTAGGAAGGACAGCGGTTGAGCTGCCGGGAAGTTTCACATGACGCTCAGACATTATTAGAGGTTTAACTTCTGCATACCGAACCTGAGGAAGCCAATGCTGCTGTGGCTCAGGCAGACTCAATTATGGCAGGAGTATGCAAGATGCTGGACGCAGGTAGGACTTCCTCTCTGGGGCCCTGCGTGGGTAGCATAATTGGATCCATATTGGAAGGGTTGGAAGACATCCGCTCTGGCAACACGCAGTCCCTCCTCTCCTTGGAATCTGGGTTGATTGAGGGTAACACGGTACATGATATCCAGGCTTGGATGAACAATGGCGCCGCATTTGGTAATGAAGGACCAGAGGGCGTGGTGAATTACTGGAGCTGGGTACACCTGCTGGAACGGGCGGTGAAGGTGCTGACAGACATTATTGGCAAGCAAGGGGAAGAGATAGAGACCCTGCAAGGTAAGTTGTCCACCCACCACCGATCTCCTTCAGTAGAGTATGGTAATACCCTGTTTGGTTTATTGGGAATAACACCACCTCTTGCCCCTGTTAAGAGAAAGGAAACTGCCACTGCGGCACCTACAGCTAAAACCTCCTTCATGGAGGTAGTGAAACAGATGGCATACATGCCCAAGCCTCCCGCCACTCCAAAAGAACAAGCACCCTCCGCCCGCCTCACATCAGTAGACTCCTCCCACCAGTCTAGCAGTGGGAGCTCCTCCAGCTAAGGGGGGGTAACTTTACATGTGGCTCATGGGGGAAAAGGCAAATCGGTACACTGGGAAAAAGAGGATAGGGAGGAAGAAGAAAGGAGAAAGGGAAGGAAACGTGGTAGACGCCTGAGTGGTGCTGCCAGAAGGAGAAGAAAGGCTGTAAGAGGGTCTGGTGGTGAGGAGGAGATGGTGACCTCGGCCAAGACTCAGGAGAAGAACGCTGATAAGCAGGAACTGACTCCGGTAGCAGCAGTGCTTACTGTGCCACGGGCTCGGTCAGGACCTGCAGCCATGGCTGGCATTAAGGTAACCGCAGCCCCGATGCAATAAGAGTACCAATGAGTCCCACAGGGGCCTTCTGATCCACCCAACCCGGTACCAGCACCACCATAGTCGCCACCAACCCCGGATACGAGCGGAAGGTATATTACTATGTAGTTTGCTACACGTAAGGAGGTTGCCTTATCACAAGGTGTTAGCATCAAGGCAATTCGGAACCGGATCAATATGACCTTCTCCAAGTGGGGAATGATTCAGGGCAGTGCTCTGTACATCCATGCTGGGCATGTTAGGCCTGAGATTTGTTGTATCTTTTTGACCCTGGCAGAACATTCTGTTACTGAGTTAGGCAACTGGCTCAACAAGGCAAGACTCGACTTACTTAGAGAATTGTCGCTCCCAGAGTTTGAGTTTCAGAGGAATATGAAGAAGGTGAAGATTTTTGTTTCTGGTGTTCCGCTTACTAACACAGGACAGAGATCAATTTAGAAGGTTGAAGGATGGACCAGAAGCACGGCCTTTGATGGCCTCTGCACTAACATGGAGCAATCCAATACTGATGTAGTTACTGTTTCCTGACCAGATATTATGGGATCCATCCATGCCATGAGGCAGGCCAATGCTACAACATGTGGTATCCACTTTGTGGTCGAAAGGTAAGAGGCTATCAGTGAAAGACTGGCTAAGGGGAAAGTTTGGTTGAGAGGAGGAGCCTGTAATGTCCGGGTATTTGAAGAACATAGACTCCTAAAGGTTTGTGGTAAGTGCTTGGAGACTGGCCACTTTAAGGCCATATATAGTCACCCTCCCCGCTGTCGGTTCTGTTTTGGAGTACATTTCTCCTGGGAACATATGTGCAGCAAGCTTAGATGTCCTAGAGGTGTAGACCAGGCCTGTGGACACATTAGGAGACAATGCTGGCTTTGCGACTGGATGGACCACTTCACTGGGTAGGAGCAGTGCCTAAGAGTCCAGTCATCGCCTCCAAATACATCGTCCTTGCCGCCAAAGTAGGGGATGGCCCCACCAATAAAACCTGCTAAGAAATCGGAACAACAGAGAAGTGAGAAAAGTAGGACCAGGAGACAACGCCGCAGTCGGGAAAGGTCCCAAACACTACGGTTGGTTGAGATCAGCAGTGATGAGCAAGATGAATGCCCCAATCATAAGTCGGATAAGGCCAAGGGTAAGGAACCAGATCATCCCTTCCCCTCCCCCTCCACGGTGGGTGGGATTTTAAAAACTACGGCCAACACCAAATCCAGCCGGGAAGATACCTTCTGGACTGCCCGGGACTAGGATAGTAGTGTCCCCTATGCCTCTGGCCCTTGCAGCCTGAGTGGATCAGTTGAGGCCCACTTTTAATGCTTATTACAATAATGACATTAAATGTGAGAAGCAGTTGTCGAAATCAGGTGCTGGCGTTTGATTTGTTTTCCTTTGTTGATTTGTTTTTTATTATAGAACTACTAGTTGACCTGGAGGGACTACATGTACCCATAGATGTTGATGGGTAGGATTTGTTTTCTTTTGTTCAGAAATTGGGTGTCGAAGTTTTTGTTCAGTTCCACATTTATGGGATATTTGAAATGGTGGAGTATGGGGAGAGCAGTGCCAGCGTTGACTATTGGGAAAAGAAGGTTAAGAAAGTGCTCACCGGAGTTTACTTCCGATCTGGCTATACTAAGGACCAATTTGTTGGATGGTTGGACGAACTCGGGGAACCTGACATCATGTTTGGTGACTTCAATGCCAGACATCAAGATTGGGACTCCAATACGGACTATAATAACACGGGTGGATGATGGCTAAAGCAGTGGTTCATGGCCCCGACTCGCAACATGAATATGGTCTCCCCAACGGCACCAACCTTCCAGGACATTTCCAGAATCGATCTTTGCCTATGTCTGGTACTGTATGTCAGGCATCGATACCTAGACACCACTGGCTGCAAGCATAATACTCAAGCCCTCAAGTTGGCGGCTGACCTCCCAGACAACATCATATATAGGAGACCAGTCTGAAAGAAGGTAGTATGGGAGAAGGTTGGGAAACAGTTGGATGCCCTGCAAGAGGTGGAAGATGGGAAGTTGTGGGAAGAAGTGAGATGAGTAGTGGACGCACTCCCATAGGCCTCTATTGGCAGAGGACAGTGCGAGTGGTAGACACCCCAGTTGGACAGGATGAGGTTGAATGTGGCCTGGCTATGTCATTACTCCAAATGCAGGGCGGAGAGGATGGAGGACCACAAATTGGCCTGATGTGCTTACCAGGCATGCCTGCTGAGGATTAGATTCGAGCATATCAGGGAAAAAATAGCTGAGAGCCAAGACCCAGACATTTTTAAGTTGGCACGGAAGCTGGAAGCTAAGCGAACCCTTCCCTTCATGGCTCGCCCAGATTGGTCCTATGCTACTATTGTCCGGGGATAAAATTAACTAGCTGTTAATGGCGGGAAAATCTTTGGTGATGGCAACTACACTCCGCCACCAACCCACTATCATGAAAACCCGAAAGAAAATTAAAAAATATAAATACATAGTAGAAATTAATATTTAGTATACCATCCATCACCCTTAATAATTGCTTCCACCCTATCCACCATTGATCCTGCCCAAGTATCAAAAACCTTTGGGTTCAGAAGTTCCCAACAATGAGTGATTGCTTTCTCTATAATTTTTTTGATCTCATTGACAGGGCCCTTCAGGAGAAACAGCTCAGAATAGTGCTTATGAAGCTTGTCTTTCACCAGAGACCAAACATTTTCAATTGGATTAAGGTCTGGTGAATAGGGAGGAATTTCTCTCAGAGAAATTCCATTTCTCCTGAGCCATCTCCTGAAAGTCAAGTGAGTCTTCGCATTGTCAATGATCAAAAATACCTCTTCCTCTCCAACATGCTCCTTGATATCCTCCCATATCCCTGGAAAGTCATATTGATCATAAACATCAATAATTGACTTTCTGGTCACTCCACCTCCAGCAGAAGTAGGATCAGGAAAAACAGGTAAAAAAAGACCATGAGTTTGACCATAGAAACAACCAGTCATCATCTGACTAATCTTTCTCTCTCCTTTCCTAGCAGTAGGTTCAACACAATCCTTATTCCACATTTCTTTTAGACATCTAAATACCCATTTTCGTCTCTTTAGGTTGGTGGTGGGGTCCAATGGTGGTAAATACCGACTGGAGGAAGTGCTATGGATGGGATAGGGGGCGAAGCCCCCTCCTCCGTCACATTCCCCTAGAGAGTATCGTTTAACTACGATATAATTTATTGATTACATTAAAGAACACGCAATTCCCATCCATCAATTCCGCATCGGTCCAGTTCGCTAAGCGAAGGTCATGGTTAAAGCAACCTATAACCGGGCGACCGTGAACTATCTGAGTTTTCCCGCAGTACTTGTCCGTACTGGTGAACTCAGCCTGTGAACCAAGCCAATATTTAAATACATCCATACGCGTAAATTCCACATCATCAAAAACCACATACTTGTAAGTCTCACGATATAAGGAAAGATTAAAGAAACCTAAAAAGAAAATATGAGACCCTAAACTCTGTGCCCATTCGGTCTTACCAGTCCTTGTAGGACCGTATAAGATCAAGGCCAAAGGTCGTAAACCAAGGATACCCCTACACGAATCATCGCGATACAATGAAAGGAAACGATTACACAAAACCACCAAATCCGCAAGCAAATCCCAACTCTCAACAGGATAAGGAGATCTATATACATTTTCTACGGTCGGATAATGTTTCTCCGCTACCAGGCGAATGTTATTATAGCTACCGAGATAAAGTCTCGGAGTCACGCTACAGACGTTCTTGAGAAACTGTTTTTCATCCCTGTCAGCCTTTGGTCCCCGGGACATGTATATCCTCCCCCAATGATTCTAATGCAAATGAACGACAACAAGGAATATACAAGGTCTGTCTGTATCGACCACCTGTTCGGAGGGCTGATGAGGGGGTTTACTCACTTGATCCTTAGTTTCTGCAGCGAAACATCTAAGCAACGCATCTCTATCCTTAGATTTTCCTGTACCGGATCCCCCACAATCTTCCCTTTCGAAATCCTGTACGAGCACCCGTCCTTCCTTCCGGCAATAATTCCACGCTTTTTCAGGAGTTCGGTAAACCGTTTGGAGGTTTGGATGATAAACACGGCCCCCGAATTCCACGTCGACACATTGCATGTTTGTGGTTTCGAACCGTTTTCTGTCCACTCGACGGACGAGAGCGGGGTAATGAATTCCTCCATCTGCGTGACGTTCCTGTCCAAGTACGAGGTGAAGACCACGTGGTCTGCAAGCGTCGATAATCAGTTCAGGTGGGAGATCGTCACAATGGGGGTACATGACCAGCAGGTATTTTGTACAGATTCTTCCGCGAGGAACGGGTCGGACAATTGTTCTGAGGTCAGGTGTTGCCACCAGCTGGAAACTCAGTTCGGGTTGCAGGGTGGGCGACCAATCGATTGGAGATGAGGTGGTGATGATGGCATCGGGATCCTATCCATCATGTTGAGGAGTACTTTCACGGCCTCGCCTTCCGCCTTCCGTTTCCTCCATTGGGTCGGCGTCGGTATCGGCGATGGTTTGCGTTCGACGAGAGGTAGTTCGCTCATCTCGCTCGGTGTGTCGGGATCGCTCGTAGGGCATACAGCCCATTCGCTATTATTCGCAACAGCAGGAGGAGGAGTCTCAGGAAGTATCGGGGAAGCATGGAGAGAGAGGTTTTGTGTTTTATTGATGGGAGTCATGGTGGTAGTGGTTTGATTGTTGGAATGAATCCTTCACAATGGCTGAAATGTGTCCCATTATATCCTAAGTGAGGTACATACCGCCCCCAATGGGTGTCTTGTGCTCCCACTCTGACTATTTAATATTATAGTCGGAGTGGGAGTGGTGGGACTCTATGCCAAGGTTTCCTGTTTTGGTTGTTTGTTTGTTGTGACAGGGGTCTGTGTGCGCATTTGCATCATAAATATTGACCACTCCCACTCTTCCCTCTTTTTTTTTTTTCTTTCACGTACACACACACACACATGCGCCTACGAGTCAACAAGACGACGAGTCTTATCAAACGTCACAGAGTGAATCGGCCCCATCTGTCAGTGAGTCATACTTACGTCAACATCATCCGGAGGTCTATCATACGCTCGAGGACATTCCATTGGATTCCGAATCGGAGGAGGGTATGAGGTATTATCGACGTCGGTATTACGGTGTTTGGCATCGTCGTTACCCTTTTCGTCGTCGATACTATCGTCACTATTAGAGAAAGATGCCAACAAGGCGCTTCCGCTGTAAGGTGTGCGCTGCCATAGCGCATCGCAAGCATGTCAATTGGCATAGCACCATCCTGAGAGGTCCCCTACCGTCCCCGGAGGATCGGAGTCACTATATCGTCACAGCCCCCACTGTGGGTGACGATCGCAATTTCTTTCTCCCAACATGGTAAGTCATCTGACCGGGACATCATCGCTTAGGCAATGTCGGGGCCCTGGCAGACGCTATGACGTCCGAATTCGAGGAGCGCAAGCATCTACGTTATCATCCTATCATCAAGTTTCAGAAACTTTCCATCAATTTCGGTCTCACTTGGTGTCGCCCGATCTACATGCGGATTATCTGTTTCTCCCAGCAGTCGTTGGCCCATCCCAACTGGACTCTGTTCCATCGTCTCCTGACACCACCTAACAATACTCCGCCCCCTGCTCCCAATCTGGTGGGAGTCGCGCCCATCGGTTACGCCGGTGCCGTCAACGCCCTGAAGCAGGTCGACGGTCTGCTATTGTATGACCAACAGGAACGCAACGGGGAATGGATCAGATTCTCGGCCAAGAACAAACGTCACTATCGCCGGATACTGTACGATACGGGTCCCAAGCTCTTGTGGTGTGCGCCCGGCATGTCCGTTAAGCAGAGGTCGTTCAGTTTCAAGTGCCGACCTAGACGTTACGTCGTGTTCAATCAACGCCCCACCCTTGAGCAGAACCCTGCGAAGCCCATGTATCAGGAGGCGCCCGTTTGGTGGGTAGGATTCTATTCTCCTTCCCTCAGTACCACAGATAGGACCCCGTTCTCCGCGGTTGAGACCGAGGCCGATGGCAACATCTACGATCAGGGTTATGATAAGGATGACAGTGTTGATGCTCCTAAGGGTGCACTCGCGAAGATTCATAGATTTCATGGCTTCTTCGCTGGACCGAGATGCCTTTTTAGATAGACCAACAAAACTTTTGCTTTTGCTTCTCTCCTGAAAGGCAAGTGAGTCTTAGCATTGTCAATGATCAAAAATACCTCTTCCTCTCCAACATGCTCCTTGATATCCTCCCATATCCCTTGAAAGTCATATTGATCATAAACATCAATAATTGACTTTCTGGTCACTCCACCTCTAGTAGAAGTAGGATCAGGAAAAACAGGTAAAAAAAGACCATGAGTTTGACCATAGAAACAACCAGTCATCATCTGACTAATCTTTCTCTCTCCTTTCCTAGCAGTAGGTTCAACACAATCCTTATTCCACTTTTCTTTTGGACATCTAAATACCCATTTTCTTCTCTTTTCTCCTCCCCTCTCCACAGCTACCTCATCCCCCCACATTGCCTTCCTTCTCCACATCTGCCTTGTCCAATTCCTATGGGCTACTGCCCATTCCAATCTCTTTTGAGCTAGATCCTCATCTAAATGAACCCTCTCTTGTGCCATCCACTTTTTAAGAAGCTTTTGTACAAGTCTTCTCTTCACCGTCTTAGCAGAAACATTGGGAGCCACTCTCTCAGCAATCTCAGAGTAGCTAGTATGGCGATTTTTGAGAGCTTCCTCTACCCTAGCATCATCCTGCAACTTGGTAGTTTTAGGATATCTTCCTCTACCTTCATTCTCCTTGCCCTCTTGATCTCACTTGGAAATGTGCTTTTAACAGTACTGAGAGGAATGTCAAAGTAGTGGAAAATTTGGTGATTTGTCATCTGAGTCTCGCATAACCCGAGAATTCGTCCCCTTGTAAACTCAGAAAGGTGCTTGGAGGGAATAGGCTGTTTGGCATGACTGCAAAGAATAGGAGGCATAGTTTATTGAAAAAAAAATTTAAGTAAATTGGTTTGGTTTTGGTTGGTGTAGAGCAATTTCTTTAGGAAGTGTTGAGGGAGTGGGGTGATGAGGAGGGGAGTGTTGCCATTGCTGTTGAGAGCTAGTTAATTTTGTCCCCGGACAATACGCACACAGATATTAGTGACCTGATTGCACAACAGTTGTCCCCTGTCGACCCCACCCCTTGGGAGGACTCTGAAGTTGACATGAACAGTGCTCAAGAGATGGAAATTGCCCTTGCCAGGTCTCTTACGAATATGGGCACAAGTAAGGATGATATTGGCTATCCCTTCCTGCGTTTTTGGAAGCGAAGAGATACAACAATGTTGAGATGCCTGGTTGACTACGGACTACGGCACAATATTCCAGACAGGTGCAAGGCTGACTTGGTGCTCATACCCAAGCTAGACAAACCCAGGTATGATATTGTAAAATTGTGGAGGATGATATATCTCTTTCCGACACTGGTAAAGGTTGCAGAACGCACAGTCCTGTTGAGGCTGGCTGCCTGCCTGGATCTTGGAGAAACACAATTCCAGTCTCGTCAGAAGTGGGGTGTTTATGATGCCATGGCAGTAGAGTTTGAATTCTTATAGCATAACGAGGGGTATAAAGGTTTGATCTTGTTCATGGATGTCGAGGGGGGGTTTGACAACATTGATGTTGATCTCCTGTCAGACTTTCTGGGTGCCAGGGTGTGCCCCGCATACCTTCGCTAATGGATCCGGTGGTGGGCTTCCTGTCGATCAGTCCAGTTTTGCTTCAACTGATACCTCTTTTGACACTACCATATCAGTAAAGGAGTACCTCAGGGCTCGCACCTGTCTCCATTCCTCTTCGGTGAGTATGTGGCAGACATATTCAGGCTACACATGTGATACTCCCCCAGTGTGCGTCAACTGGTAGTCTCATATGTTGACGATGGGGTTATTATAGTAGCAGCAGAGTTGAGTAAGGCTGCCGCCTACCATGCCGGAGAAATATTTGCAGACTGAAACCGTATAGCCAGAGCCAGGAGAATAGGGTTCAGTGACCTCAAGACCTAGTAGATTGGGTTTGGGGATAAGACATAGGAAGAGATAGAATTGTTGGGAGAAATAGTTTTGCCTTTAGAGACCTTACAGGTTTTTAGGTAAAGGTTTAACATATTTCTTAACTTTTCTTCTCATGTAAAGTATTGGTTGCAAAAGGAGTTGGGTGTTAGGAGAAGGATTTTGGTGTTGGGAAGGAGGTTTGAAAGTGTTGGTGGGTTAGGAGCGTAGGAGACTTACCGCTTGGTGCAGGCAGCCTACCTTCCAACTGTCTACTACAGATTTGAGTTTGTAACTGACCACGCGTCATATGTGAAGCAAATTCAGGTCCACGTTAACGACTGCCTCTGGTCAGTGTTTTGAATGCCTATGAGACTGGCAAACAACATACTGTTAGCTGAGTTCGGGACGCTATCTGTTGCTATTCAGGGAAGATACCTACAATGGAAGTGTGACAGCCAGCTTATCAATTACCGATATTGTGACCAGCATCCCTAGTTCAGAGAAATATGGCTACCATGGAAGGAGGAAGGTATCATGGCGCATCAGCAGACTTCGGATAAGGAGCTCACTGGCCGCCCGATGGTTTTAATTGAGAAAGCCAAGGTGGTGATGGTGGCATGCCACCGAGTACTGTACACGGACCTCTGTAGATCTTCGGATGTGGTTATGTACACGGAAGGATCCAAGTGCTCTGAGGGGGCTGGTGTAGCCTAGGCGGGGTTTCAGAAAGGGGCCTTGACCCGTGTTGATGGGTGCTCAGTGCCACCATCTTGGAGTATTGTGGAATGTGAGTTGTTTGCTATTGTGTGTGCCCTGCAGCATGTACATGGTATAGCCAAGAGATGCCCAATCTATGTGTTCTTAGACTGTGTGCCAGCCCTTATCATAGTTAACAATACGTTTTCGGATGGTGACTTGGCTGAGTTGTGGGAGGTAATGGTACTCCTGTTGAATGCATCCTCACATGTTAGTTTCGGTTGGGTCCCCGGTCACGTAAGTATTGACGGCAATGAGATGGTTGACCTGAAAGCTAAGGCCTGTGTCGGATGTCCCTTGTGCCCCCTACTTTGGGAAGGGGTTAGCTTTGGGATTGGCCATGCAGCCTTGGTTCAGGTGCTCCGTAAGGAGGAATGGGGGACTTGGCCTACTAGGGAAGAGCACGAGTATTATGCCCAGAAACAGAAAGCACCATAATACATCTGAGGCCTGACTCGAATAGATTCCTATATTTTGTTAAGAATTTATAGTGGGACAGGCATAGTTAGCCATGATAGCTGTGATAGAAAAGAAGACAGGTGCCACTGGACTGAGTGCCTCCGCTATGCTAGAGGGCATTCCACTAACGAAGACCTGTATAAGGATTTGGCAGTCCCAAGGTAGAAGTGCTGGTGGACGCATCATCAGTGGTTGGAGCTGGGAATCCCTCGTCATGTCGGGGTTGTGGATAGGGAGTTGGTTGTGGCAGGTAACCTCTTTGATGGTACACTGATGGTGGAAAGGGACGGAAGGACTGTGTAGATAGGGGACCCTACAACCTGTACCCGGTGTGAGAAGAGATACGATGGTAGTGGCTGAGTCGTGCTGGGTGAGGTGACATTGCCGAAGAAGTGGTTCTTTTTACCTGACCAGCGGTGGTGCGAGTGTCCCTGTTGTGGTACTGCTATCTCCACTGCGGCTACCAAGAAAAGTGCCACCTTTGCAGAACACTTTGAGAAACGGCCCCAGTGCTTGTCGGTATGCCTCGATCGATTTGGGCATTCTCAGCACCTGCAGTGGGACGAGCTGAACCTGGCGACACGGACATCAGTGGTCTTGAGGTGGGTTAAGGTGAGTGGATTACTGAAGGAACCTTGCTGCCCCTTTTGTGGTTTGGTATTGAAGGAAGGTTACTTGAATCTTGGATTGCATTACAAGAGGATGGAGGGATGTTGAGATAGACTGTATATTTCCTTAGTTGAATATGTAGGCCAAATTGTGTTGGGGGTGGTTAGGGGTGAGGGTATGAGATGGTGGCTGGGTAGCAAGGTGGGAAGACATGTTAATCCGGGGCAGCGCTAGTCGCTATGAGCGCCCATGAGCCCATTTAGGTAGTGATTTTTGGATTTATATTTGGGGGGAGTGGCTGTGAGGCGGAATGGTCCACAGTACTGTATTTTTAGATAGTTTGTTCTTATGATATGCGGGGGAGACTAGTCATATACCAGTGTTGGCGGTACTAGTATAAATAAAATTAGATTGAATTCTAAGTACTTTTCCTACTTATTACTTTAATGAATATAAAACACCTTTATGATCTTTATCGTTATCACAACCTTTATTGTTACGCCGAGAAAAGCTCTTCATGAATGGAGAGTTAGAGAAAGCTTATGATAGGCATTCCTGATAGAAGACAAAGGTCTTATACTATTAGTAACATAGGCAGAGGCCTAGTGCTATCATAAGACAAAGAAAAGAAAAAGAAAAAGAAGAGAAGTATCATTCCTGTTGCCAAGAACTAACTATCCAAAGAGCAATCATTACATTACAAAGCGTCACCTAGTGCGATGCTAAACTATACAAGATGGCATCCTTCAACCCAGACAGGGAAGGAGATATCAACATTGATGATCAAAATCTTAACCGAGGGGGATTTAGCGACATTCTAGATCATGTTTCAGCAGAGTCCTCAATGGCAGCAAGCCCAATAACTCCAGAAAAAGGATCACCAGTTGATAGCTCTCCTGCAGGAACGCCACGACCTGAGAGAATGTCCGGATTAGCAGTACCTGTGCTACCAGCCCCGGCCGCTCCAGCACCAGGTACTAGCATACTTCAAATGGCTGAGAATCAGTTTCAGGCATTTCTAGCAGCAACATGAAATACTGGACAAGGAAATATCTAGCGATCAAAAGCAAAAGAATCTGACATATACGAAGGAGCCAAAGATAATCTACCAATATTCCTAGCACAATGCGAAGGGTATTTTGCCATTAAGGGATATGGAGAACACCACGATGAGATCAAGATTCCCTATGTGGAATCTCTACTAAGAGGGCTCGTGGGATAATGGATCATGCCCTTCCAAAATAGAAGGAAGCAGAGGGAATGGGTCATGTACAAGGAATTCAAGGTGACACTCTTTGAACAATTCGGAGATCCCAACGCTAAGGAGACAGCAAGATGAAAGCTGGAGAAACTCCAGCAAGGAAAACAGACCTTCTCAGCATACTGGAACGAGTGCCAACTATTGGAATACGAGTCAGAGTTTGATGATGCTACCCTCTACATCATCCTCCTAAGAAGCCTGTATTGAGAGACTCTGAGAAGCATGGGGAATCTCTGACTCACACTATACAATAGCAGAACGATTTGCAAGATGGGTGATCGATAAGGAAAGCAAACTAAATATAGTTTGAAACAACTTGGAAAACACTATAGCACACAGGGTGGCCCAATCATTCAGGAACGTGGATGGAACCTTCAAACTGTAAGCAGCTTGAGGTGAAAGCAGAGCATTACCACCAGGCGAACTAATGGAGTTGGATAAATCAAGAACAAGACCTGCTCTGAACCTGTCAAGCAAAGAATACACTAGAAGAATGAATGGGAAACTCTGCTTAAGGTGTGGAAAAGCAGGACATTGGATACAAGAATGCAGAAGCAGACCCGACAGTGGATACCAAGGGATCAGAGCTACTGGAAACAATCGCTTCTAAGCTCAAAAGAGAAGTAACATTTGCGCAATGATTGCAGAGGATTTACTGATGGAAAACGATGAGGGTACTCAGTAAATGGTGGTCTGAGGGACCCAAGATGCAGATCTAGAAAACCCATTAAGTTAGCAAACTACTACATGGCGTTTCACACCCAGCAGGGAGAAGGAGAGGGAGATTATGTGATGATCAAAATGAAAATATATAATTAAAAGCACGAAGAAACAACAATATATGCAATGCTCGACTTAGGGGCAACTGAAGATTTCATCGACAAGAAAATCTGTGATAAATACGGCCTCAACACCAAGGAAATAAAGAAAACGAGATGGGTTTGCTTAGCGGGGGGGAAGCCAAGCGCAATAGGCCCTATAACCCATACAGTGGAAGTACCTATGGACATTGACAGCTATAGAGAAATGGCGACCTTCCTGGTAGCAGATCTTAAGAACTATGAGATAGTCTTCGGGATACCATGTTTACAAAACCACAATTTGGCGATCGATTGGAATGAGAATGAGATGACCTTCACAAGCGAACTATGTACGATGTGATGTCTCAACAGTTTGCCTGTAGTCTACACAACACTGGTACGAGAAGTGGAAGAAGAAACTTTACATGTAAAGTTCGCCGAGATGTGACAAGATAAAAGAGTCCGGATACAAAAGCTGGACTAAGGGGTAAAAGTGCCTACCAAGGGGTCTAAAGGGGTAGCAGGACATGACCTGTATACCAACAAAGGAATCAAGATACCTGCCAATGGGCAGGCAATGATAGCAACAGGAATAGCCATTGGACTACCTGAAGGCACCTATGGACAGATAATACCCCGCAGTGGTCTAGTAGTCGAACATCGACTCAAGACCTTGGCAGTAGTGATAGATGTCGACTATGCAGGAGAAATCAAAGTGGTCTTGGCCAACCTAGCTCAAGAGAACAACAAAGTCCAGAGAGGCGATTGAATCGCACAGTTGATCATCGAAAAAATCAACAAAGAGGACCTGCACGAAGTAGATCAACTGGAAACAACTACAAGAGGAGACATGGAATTTTGAAGCAGAGACTAAAACCAGCCCAATACAACAAAAAGAATTGAGATCAAAGAGATCACAGTACAAGCCTTTGGACGGTACTATCAAAGGGAAGATACAACAGGAATTCTCAAATGGGCATAGAAAGACGAAAAAGTGATCCTAGCGAAAATCAACCTCAGCACAGAACTAGCAATCTAAGACAAGAAATACCAAAGCAAAAAAGGATGGAAAGAATTGATTCCAAAGGAATATCATCAATTCACGAATCTATACCAAGAAGAGGAAGCTATGGGGCTACCATCTTGAAGACCAGGAATTGACCACGAAATTCAGCTGGACAAAGATGAGAAAATGGGAAAACTAAAAGAGATTCCCTAGAAAAGGTTATACCCACTAGGAGAAGCAGAGCTCAAAGAACGTAGAAAGTACATCGAGCAAAACCTAAAGCGAGGATGGATCAGAGACTCCTTTGTATTAGGAGGATCTCTAATACTATTTGTTAACAAGAAAGATGGAAAAATGAGACTCTGTGTAGAATACAGAGCCTTCAATTCAGTTACTAAGAAAGATTGATATCCACTACACTTAATTGGAGAAGTACTGGATTGACTACTGTCAGCAAAAATACTTCACCAACCTTGACATCAAGGATGCATACCACAATATACGCATCAAAGCAGAAGACGAATGGAAGACTACATTCACCTCAAGATATGGAATGTTCGAATACTTGGTTATGCCTTTCAGGCTAACCAATGAACCAGCTTCATTCCAAAGATTGATCAACCATGTACTCAATAAGTACCTCAACATATGTTGCATCGTATACTTGGATGATGTACTTATCTACGCGGAAAACATGCAACAATACCAGAAGGATGTCAGCAATATCATGGCTGCAATATAAGGATCAGGAATGAAGATCAAACCAACGAAATGCGAATTCCATAAAGAAGAAACCGAATACCTCAGATTTATCATCAATCAGAGCGGCGTTAAGGTCGACCCAGTCAAAACAACAGCAATATGGGATTGGGCCAAACCAAACAACAAAACAGATGTTCAATGCTTTATGGGATTCTGCAACTTTTATCGAAGGTTTATAGAGGGGTTTAGCAGGCATGCAAAACCACTCAATAACCTGACCAAGAAAGACAAGAAATGGGAATGGGGAAAAGCAGAACAAAAAGCATAAGATACTATCCAGACACAACTGACATCAGTACTAATACTGGTACACTTCGATCCAAATCAAAGAACAATGATTGAAATGGATGCCTTGAAGTATGTATGTTCAGTCATACTATCGCAACAATGCGAAGATCGAAAATGGAGGCCAGTGTCTTACCGATCCAAGACAATGACCTCTGCAGAATGCAACTACGATATTGCAAACAAAAAACTATTAGCAATAGTTCAAGTATTAAAGGAATAGAGATGATACATTCTGAACAACGACCATCCGGTCCGAGTTATAACCAACCACAAGAATCTGGTCCCCTTCGTGACCAAGAAAGAATTGAATGACCACCAGATAAGGTGGATAGAATACCTCTGCAAATACAACTTCAAAATTGAATACCGACTAGGTAAAGAGAGCGGGAAGCCAGACGCTCTCAAAAGGATTGCAAGTGACAAACCAGAAACAAAAGAAGACAGAAGAATCAAACAAAAAACACGAACACCAGTACCAAAAACGTGCTTTGAGGTAATGGAGGTTATCTAATTTACGTCAACTGAAGGAAAAGAAATCGAGAAGGCAAATGAAAGAGACAAAACAATTCAGGCAACAAGAGAAGCATTGGAGGAAGGAAAAAAGAAAATGAAAAGAATTGCTCTGGGTTTATGCCAATGGGAGGACGGAAACATGTGGTACAATGGAAAACAATAGATTCTTGAAGAATAAAAGCTAAGAAGAGACATCATACAACAACACAACAATATCAGAATGGCAAGACATGGAGGAACTGCTAAAACTACAGAATTCATTACGAGGTTATTCTATTGGCCAGGACTGCGTGAAGATGTCAAAAGATATGTCAAGAATTGTGACATATGCCAAAGGACGAAAACCACTAAACACGTGCTATACGGATTACTGAAATCGAATAAAGTTCCCGACTGACCATGGGAAACAATTACTACAGATTTCATCATGGACCTACTGTTATTGGACAACTGCGATAGCATCCTAGTCATGGTAGATCGTCTGACCAAAATGAGTCATTTCATGACAGTCAGAAAAGATATTGTAACCAGTACGGGTACTTGGTTATTGGTTTTGTTTTATGTTTTGTTTTAAGTATCGCTTTGATACTTGGTTAGTTTTAAGTATCGTTTGATACTTGGTTTTGTTTTATGTTTTGTTTTAAGTATCACTTTGATACTTGGTTAGTTTTAAGTATCGTTTGATACTTGGTTTTGTTTTATGTTTTATTTTAAGTATCGCTTTGATACTTAAGGAGTTTTACCAAAGTGTATCGATTGATACCTTTGATTAGTTTTGTTCATGTTAAGACATGAACAGATTTGTGTATTTAAAGACCACCTGTTTCTACAATAGAAAGGGCAGACTTCGACAGACAGTATTTCAATATACTTGGTTGAACGGTTACTTCTTTGTTCCTCAGTACACCCTCGAAGCCTCCTTTAGTTCTCAGCTCTCGCCTCCTCTCCAGAAGAGCAGGCCACCTGCCAACTATCGTACCTCTTACCGTTAACGTGATTAGCACCTTGCGAACACGTTACAGATATGGACATGGGGTATTTTATACAGACATTCTTCTGAGAAGTCTTCCGACTACATGGTCTCCCAAAGAATATCATTACGGATTAAGGAGCATTCTTCACATCAGGATTATGGAAAGAAGTAACAGCAGAGATGGGGATACAAAACCGGCTAAGCACTGCCTTTCACCCGCAAACTGATGGGCAAACAGAAAGGGTAAATGTAATACTGGAACAATATCTACAGGCCTATGTTAATTATCAACAAGACGATTGGTATAAGCTGCTATCAATGGCGGAATTTGCATGCAACAAGGGGAAATAAGAAACAATATGTATGACAATCTTCTTCATAATCAACAGACAACATCCACAAAGTCAGGCCACATATCATACGATTAACGGTATAATACCGGAGAAAACTGACATGGGAAAACTACATGAGATGTTACGATACGAAATAAGACAAGCACAGTAACAGCAAAAAGACCAATATGATAAGCACTGCAGACCTGACCCAAACATACAACCAGGAGATAAAGTGTGGCTACTACAAGGCAATATCCAGATGACGCGACCATCAAAGAAATTAGACTACAAGAAAATTGGACCATTCCAGATGCTGGAAAGATTGGACAACCGAGCTTATAAGCTCAACCTTCCCCCCTCAATACAAATACACAACACATTCCACATCTCACTCCTTGAATTACACAATGATAACAAGTTTCCCTCACAAACAATCATTCCCCCTCCTCCAATTGAACTCGATGGAGAACTAGAATACGAACTAGATGAGATAATAGATTCCCTCTTCTTCTACAGAAATCTACAATACTGAGCCAAGTGGACCAGTTACTCACCAGAACACGATAAAACTTAGTACTCTGTACAAAACCTCAAACATGCATAAGATGCCCTCTCCACCTTCCACTAATGATACCCAGGCAAGCCCAACCCAGGTGACGATTACATTCAACCTAGACAAAGACGAGAGAAAGCCTCCCATGTGGCTACAACCACATGAGGGCTGGGATGATAGCTCCCGCCAACCCACATGAACTAGCACCGAATACTCATTCATGGTGCCGACCGATGAAGAACTCAAGGGAAGGGAAAAACAAGCACAGCATAATGCCATGTCATGGATGGTATGCTACGATGACAGATGCCAAACACACTTTGGCAACAAAGAAGGCTCGGGATAGTTTCCGAGAGAATGTCGGAATCATGGTCCATGCCCAGATCACGTTCTGAAGTATTGGCAACAATGCTTCAGAAACGGGTACAAAATGCACAGGGTGCAGAAAGTTTCTGTGGGATACTACTCGCAGAAAAATGGAAGCAAGAAAGAGTTGGAGGGAGAAAATTCAAGGAAGGCTTGGGCTATGAGGACATGGCCTAGGGAGGAAGGGGCCTAAAACTCCTCGGCGGATATGGAACCAGATGTCAGGAGCCTACATAAGCAAATCGGAGGACTCTGAGAACAACTTGGCCAGGCTGAGGCAACAATTTTGGCAAACGACAAAACGAGCACAGAGCTTAGACAGCTGAATAATGTATAGTGGCACATAATCGAGATGGCAAACCTGACCTTCAAATCAGTAAGGGCCAGATGGAGGATGGCAGATGAAAAGTTTCAAAAGCTGAGGAGAACCAGGTGTACAGCTGGATGGGAGCTTGTGAAACTAGGAGAAAAAGTCTGATGGGACTCGGGCTTAGTGGTAGGGGAGCTAATGTCATGAATGTGGCTTGGCCAGGAAAAGGCTTTCACGTGACACATAGTTATGAGTCACAGGTATGTTATTGTTTCACACATATGACTCATTTGAGTCATATGAGTTGTTATGTTGAAGTTTGTTATGGCTTGCACATGGCTCAAATATGAGTCATGGAACATGAGCCTGGGGAGTATATCTTGCAAGTATGCCTTGCAGGTATGCCTTGCATATATGATTTATATTTAGCATATGACCTCATGATGAGGTCATGGGTTTTGCACATATGACTCATTTGAGTCATATAACTTGTTTATTGCGTTGTGATTCGTTTATGAGTTTTTGCACATGACCTCGCTATGAGGTCATGGGTTTCGAGCATATAACTACTTTGGTCATATGACTAGTTTGTTATGATTTGGTTTTGCACATGTGACCACTTTGGGTCACATGACTAAGAGCGGAAAGAACACTATATAAGGAGGCTGATGCGGCTGAGGAGGATAGGTTCTTCACGCTTTGTCTTTAGTACTTTTCCTACTTCTTTTATCCCGTATCAGACGTGAAGGTTCAGTATCGATCCAATCAGAGCCCATGATTTCTATCTCACGATAGGCTTCAAGTCTTTAACTTCGAACACATTTTGGGGACTTCGTTGTTATAACTCCTTCTACATTTGCTGGAAGTTCTTTCTTCATTTTACTTATCTCTTCGGTTGTTCACAACAGTCTCCTCCTCACAGTTGCAATGGCTAAGTGAGCCTCCGCCACATCCGCTCTATGTTCATCAGTGGTTTTGTCTCGTGCCATCGTGAAGAACTTCCCCCTGGAGGCTGAAGTCTCTCACTTTTAGCATCACATCTCTATTCTTTCTCAGCGATTTCATCGCAATGGGAAAGAGATATCTGCCTTGTCGGCTGCCCTGAAGCATGAATGTGCTATTAATCACGGTTATTTCACGGTGTTAGCAGCTGAAGCTCCTGCAGTTATTCCTTCTTCGCCTATCCCCTCCATTGCTTTGGTTACTACAGTGGTCTCGGTTAGGAGGCATGGACTAGACCCTGAGAGTTCTCAGGATTCAGGAGAGGAGCTCCCTTGGGGGAATGTTGCACCGCTGGTTATATCAGCCCCTCCTGCAACTGCGGTTGTGGGTAGTAGTATGGGTGGACCGGTTCCTGATTTGTTGGGGCTGGTTGAGGCGCTTGCTCCTGGTGTGAGCAGGGTGGATCCTGAGGTAGTGATACCAGCTGCGGTGGTATCACCCCCTTCGGGGGGGGCAGGTGCCTGGGTCCTCTGTGGCTGAGCCCGTGGCTAGTTGGAGTAACACCTCTAGTGATGTCCCTCCTGTGGTAGTAGGTGGTGATGAGGATGGCCCATTCACTCCTGTTACTAGACGTGCACCTGGGAGTGGGAAGAGGAAGAGAAACAAGAAGCTCCGGGTCAAACAAGATCAGACCTTACCTGTGCCGCTTGTCCCTGACTTGGAAGGGTCATCGTCTTCACCGGTTGGCTGTCGCAAACCAGCTACTACTGAGTCCATGGCGGGCTCACCAACTGTGGATGGAGCTGAGAAGTTGGAGCATGAGTTGAATACCTGGACATGGTCGGTCCAGTGCCGGCGGCTTGGCGACTATCTTGTTCTGGCTGCTTCCGTCGGGGTTTTTGAGCTGCACTGCTGGTGTGGTGCCCCCCTGATTCTCTATGATGGTTTGTACCCCCTTGGCTAGGGAGCCCTGGCTGATAAGTAGGCTTTCTCTTGGGTCTACGCGCTGGGGTATTTAGTACTTCTTTTGTTTAGGAGTGGGGATGGGTGCTGGAGTAGTCGGTGGGTTGTCCCGGGATCATTGAGTAGGAGCGCTCGTGTGGGTTTCTATTGTGGAGGAGGTTTTTGGGGGCTCATATTCAAATAGCAGTGGTGGAATTTTTGTATTTTGTATGGGTAACTTAGCTGGCAGGTAGGCTGGACTGAGGAGGACTTTTCTTTACCATTGATGGCTTTGTATTTACTGTTCGTGTTGGGGCATGGTGCTGGCATGTTTGAGGTATGGAGTTGGAGATTTAGTTAGTTCGTAGTTAGTGGTATCCGGGATGTGACAACCTGGGCGCCAGGTCCTGGGGCTCGTTGTATGCCACTGTTAGCACTACGAGTTTAAATAAAATTAGATTGAATTCTAAGTACTTTTCCTACTTATTACTTTAACGAATATAAAACACCTTTACGATCTTTATCGTTATTGCAACCTTTATTGGTATGCCAAGAAAAGCTCTTCACAAAAGAAGAGTTAGAGAAAGCTTACGATAGACGTTCCTGATAGAAGACAAAGGTCTAACACTATTAGTAACATAGGCAGAGGCCTAGTGCTATCGCAAGACAAAGAAAAGAAGAAGAAAAAGAAGAAAAGTATCATTCCCATTGCCAAGAACTAACTATCCAAAGGAGGATCATTACACTTGCTGAGATCCTTTACTATTCAATACCACATCTTTGTGCAAAACGTCCTGTCACCTACTGCCCATACCAAAGGTATCACATCTTCAAAGCCTAGTAACCTTCTGAGTATTTGATAGATTTACTCCATTCTACTTGTCAGACCTAGCTAAAGGTCCCCTGTCATATAACCTACAAATAGGATCCAGTCAGACGGACGGCCGCAACGTAGATGGTATTACTCTGTCACCTTCAATTCTGTGGTATCAAAGTCACAGGACTCAACTGAAATTGATATGTATGATGATGTGCAGGCCCCATGAGGGGCCAGAGCGGGGTGTCGGAGACCGGAGATTCCAATCCCGGGTAAGGTTACCCTACTTACTGTGACTCCTGTGTATTGGATCCTGGTATTCCTAATAGTCTTACCAGCCTCCTTATATAGTTTTCATTCTGCCTCAAGTCATGCGACTCAAAGTGGTCACATGTGTGAAACCAAATCATAACAAACTAGTCATATGACCAAAGTGGTCACATGCTCAAAATCCATGACCTCGTAGTAAGGTCATGTGTGAAAACTCATAAACCAATCATAACATAATAACCAAGTCATATGATCTCCAGTGGTCACATGCACAAAACTCATGAGCTTGTAATGAAGTCATATGCAAAATATAAATCATATGTACAAGGCATCCCCTCAAGGCATACTTACAAGGCATACTTGTCTGGCGCACATCCTATGACTCATAATCGAGTCATGTGCAAAATATAAGAAATCAGAATATAACAAGTCATATGACCTAAATAAGTCATATGCGCTCAACAATAAAATACCAATGACTTATAAACATGAGTCATGTGAGAACCTTTTCCATGCCAAGCCACATTCATGATACCTAGTTCTACTACTACAAGTTAATCAATACTCCTACCTGTTGCCTCTCCAAGGATACCATGTACTCAGCCATCAACTACACATGGTTTCTCTTTTCCCCAAGACTTACTGCATCTCTGAGATCTACTGGATTGGAAGAAGAAAAAAAGATGAAGGCTTATTGGAGTTGACAGCGATGAGCTTCAGTGTTTTCTTGAATGTGAAACTGAGGATAATTCTTATGTCTGAGTTTTGGGCCTATTAGTTGTAAAACTCA